>NC_140964.1:123787136-123794636 GCF_056783735.1 Eptatretus burgeri | reverse complement strand
CTCTTCTGGATCTGATTTTGACAAATTTCCCTGACAATATCTGCTGCTCTTCTTTCCGCTCCAATCGGTTCTTCTGACCATGTCCTTGTCAAAGTGGACATCTCTCTGGCTGCTATCAGAGAACCACCTCACCGCTGTCGAGTCTGGCATTTCACTCAAGCCGACTGGCAGGGTCTCCAAGCAGCCCTCAAACTTATAGAATGGTCTCCTATCGCTACTTTCTCCAACATCAACTCATCCTGGGAATTCTTTCAAAGAAACTTGCTCTCCCTCATGCACAGATTTATCCCCTCTCGTCTTCAGTTGTCCTCCCTTTCCTCCTACCCTTGGTTCACTGAAGCTTGTGGTGAGGCAATTGTCCTGAAACAACTTACCTTTTCCTCAGGGAAAGCAAACCCAACTGAGGGCAATCTCAGTTCCTTCCATAAAGCTCGGAACAAGTGTGTATCTACCCTCAGGAGAGCCAGAAAACAACATCTTTCTCATCTCAAGTCTGAACTCTCAAACCTCTCTCCCTCCTCAAAATCCTGGTGGCGTCTAATCAAATCTGTTTCTGGTGTATGTTCCCCCTCCATCCCCTCCCTCACCTCAAATGGCAGCACTGCTGATACCGCACGTGAAAAAGATGAATGCCGAGACTCAGTGTTTGCAGCTAAATCTTATGTCCAAAACCCATCACTTTCTCTACCCACCTTACCCAGTTGCACCCAAATGTCCCCGGACTCTGTGTCCTTTTCTCCTGACAAGGTGGAGAGCTTGCTTTCAAACCTCGAGTCAGATTCTTCAACCGGTCCAGACGGCATCAGCCCACGTGTCCTCAAAGCCTGCTCTTCTGCTCTTGCTCACCCTCTCTCTGTTCTATTCACCCTCTCATTTGCTCAAGGCCATCTGCCATCTGCTTGGAAATCAGCAAACATCACTGCCCTGCACAAAAAGGTGCAAAAACAGATCCCTGCAACTACAGACCAATCAGCCTTCTCCCAATCATCAGCAAGGTTATGGAATCCATCATCGCTTCAGACATCAAATCCTTCTACTGCTCCAATGGCTTGATTTCTGATCATCAATTTGGTTTCAGACCAGGTCACTCGACCCTGGATATGCTGCTTCTGCTCTCCCAACAATGGATGGAAACTCTCAATGCCAGACAGGAAATCCGAGCCGTATCCCTAGACATATCACGTGCTTTTGACACAGTCTGGCACCCTGCCCTGCTCACCAAACTCTCTTCCCATGGTATCCAAGGCCATCTCCACTCATGGCTCGCAGACTTCCTCTCCTGTCGCAGTCAACGTGTGGCCCAAAATGGAGTTCTTTCATCCCCTCTTCCTGTGCAGGCTGGAGTTCCTCAAGGTAGCGTTCTGGGCCCTGTTCTTTTTCTGCTTTTCATCAATGATCTGTCCGACTCTCTGGAAAATCCTCAATATCTCTTTGCTGATGACTCCACCCTCTGCCGTACCATCGGTCATTTCTCAGACTGCCAAGCCGCAGCTTCTTCGCTCACTGCTGATCTGGATAAAATCACAAACTGGTCCAACACGTGGAACATGTCTTTCAATCCGGACAAATCTCACACTCTCACTATGTCTCTTCAAAAGGACCGTTTAGAACCCTCCCCTCCCGCCCCCCCCACAATCCACTTTTCAACAATCCTCTGGAAGAAGTCCTTTCTTTCAAGCTTCTGGGGCTCACTTTCTGCCATGACCTTTCCTGGGAAAGCCACATTTCAAACCTCGCCTCCAAAGCCAGTCGCCGACTGGGAATCCTCAGTCATGCAAGGTCCTTCCTCGGCCCACTTGAGCTCCTGACCACTTATAAAGCTTTTGACCGCAGCCTGATGGAGTCCTCCTCTCCCCTCTGGGCTGGTGCTCCTGCCTCCCACCTTTCTCGGCTTCACACTGTCGAAACCAGGGCATTTAGGATTATCGGCATCTCCCGCAATGAGGCTGAGTCTTTGGGCCTCTCACTCAATCACCGCAGGTTGGTCGGTGGTCTTTCTGTCTTCTACCATGTCCTCTCCAGCCTCGCCCCACCCCCTGCTCTCTCTGAAATTTGTCCCCACCACATTTCCGCAGGGCGCTCAAGGTCCGCCAACAACCCCCTTCTGGTAAAACTACCAAAATCACGAATCACTGCTCATCTTCACTCTTTCATTCCTCTTTTTTCCCACCTTTGGAATAAACTCCCTCACTCTATTCATTCCCATTCTTCCCTCCAGGCCTTCAAAACATCTGTTCACCACCACCTCTTATCATCCCCCATCCAAATCCTCGATCTTTTCTACCCCCGATAATCCACCCAAGCCCACCTCCTTCAAATTCCCTGATTTTCTTCCTGAAAGTCCCTGTAATGTCCATCTTCTATTCCCCCATGTTCCCCGTCCCATCCCTCTCCCTTCCACAGATCTCCAAATGTCTCTGTTCCCCACTATTTTTTCCTTCTCACTCCCTCCCCTCCTGTCTCATGCCCCCCTTGATGTGCGTTGTGTGTTCGCTCTAACACGAGCCTCGACAAGGTATACAAAAAAAAACGTTTTAACACCAATAATAATAACTAGCCAAAACCCCGTCACAGACGGATTCCGTTCATTCAACCACCCTCACCAGCTACCCACACTCGAGGGACATGGACTGGACAGGGCGTGGTTGCCCCCGCCTCTTCATCCCCCACCCCCGCCTCTTCACTCCCTGCCCCTGCCTCTTCATCCCCCGCCCCCACCTCTTCACTCCTCGCCCCCGTCTCTTCATCCCCCACCCTCGCCTCTTCCCTCCCTGCCCCCGTCTCTTCATCCCCCACCCCCGCCTCTTCACTCCCTGCCCCTGCCTCTTCATCCCCCACCCCCACCTCTTCACTCCCTGCCCCCGTCTCTTCATCCCCCACCCCCGCCTCTTCACTCCCTGCCCCCGCCTCTTCATCCCCCACCCCCACCTCTTCACTCCTCGTCCCCGTCTCAACGAAAAGTGTTTATTCTGCTTCAGAGTTGAAGTTTGACTATTGCCACGATGTGCGATGCACTCTTACAGGTACGAAGTTTCTTTCAGTCCAGGTCACAGTACCGAGAAAGACGTGACACGACCACGAGGAGGAGCACAAAATTGGTCCTTCAGTATTAATATATAGACTAGCCGAAACCCGTCACAGACGGATTCCGTTCATTGAACCACCCTCACCAGCTCACCCACACTCGAGGGACATGGACTGGACAGGGCGTGCTTGCCCCCTCCTACTCATCCCCTGCCCCTGCCGCATTCCCCCCGCCTCCCACCCCCCGCCTTCAATTTGCTTACCCCCGCCCAAAAATGTAATCACCCCGGCCCCGCCCCTGCCTCTTCACTCCCTGTCCCCCGTCTATTGATTCCCCGCGCCAGTTTGGCCTGGGCCTCTGCCCCCTGTCCACCCCCTCACACTCAACCCCACGTAATTCACCCCAGCCCCCGCCCACTCAACCCCCGCCCCATTCCCCCCATCTCCCGCTTTCAATTTGCTTACCCCTGCCCAAAAATTTGCTTACCTTGCCCCCACCTCTTCACTCCCTGCCCCCGTCTCTTCATCCCCTGCCCCCGCCTCTTCACTCCTCGCCCCCCTCTTCATCGCCCACCCCCCCCTCTTCACTCCCTGCCCCCGTTTCTTCATCCCCCACCCCCGCCTCTTCACTCCCTGCCCCCGTCTCAACGAAAAGTGTTTATTCTGCTTCAGAGTTGAAGTTTGACTCATGCCACTATGTGCGATGCACTCCTACAGGTACGAAGTTTCTTTCAGTCCAGGTCACAGTACCGAGAAAAACGTGACGCGACCGCGAGGAGGAGCACAAAATTGGTCCTTCAGTATTAATATATGGATAATAAGAGTATCATTTGGCCATAATAATAACGAACATATAATCCTCGCCCTGGCCCAACCTCATCTGGTCTTGGTAAAAGGCAAGCTCATGCTCAAGTAGTACAGCAGGCAGGTATGCTACAAGGCTGTGAAGACCAATGAACATTTGGTCCAATGGATCAAAGGGCCCACTAGTGATACGAAACATTTCCATCAAATTCCGTCTTAATCGTCTCCTTTATAATGTATAAAGTCCTGTCTCTTTCAAACACTCCTCCTAGCTTGGTCTGGCTCGGCCCGAAGGCCAGAATTCATCTCGTAGCCCTGTGCTGAACCCTTTCTGTGGCAGCTATTCTGATCTAACCAAATTTGAATGTAAAATGTATATTTTTTGCTCTGCCTATGTCTTGCCTCGTGCATATTCATGTTTTTCCTCATGCATATTTATGGTCCACCCATGTGTGGCGTCATCTCCGCTGCCAGAGGTGAAAGCAGAGTTTCCCTGTCTGGCGGAACGTGTGGTTGTATCTGTATGTGGAAAAGGCATTGTTTTTACAGTCGCACTTGGAGTGTTTCAAAATAAAAGTAAAAGTGTTGGTAAGCTGCCTGGAGCATTCTTTCTTCAGAGAATCGGGCCACATAGGCCGTTCAAGGACAGCAAAAGTAGGACCACCTGACCTGTAGCTGATCTGGGCCCTGGCCTAATGTTGTAACCCAAATTTGGTCGCATTCTGACTGGTGTGTCTGGAGAAGAAGATTTTTGAAAAATTTCCTAAGTCATCCATTTTGACCTACTTTGAGTCACATGACCGGAACAAGCTTTGCATTTCCTTTACCAATTACTGATCGGAACATTGCTACCAAATTTCAGCCAGATCGGCCCAGCGGTTTGGTCGGAGAAGTCAAAATAGGAGATGGACGGACCAACAGTGCATGATTTATTTATTTACTTATTCTTCTTCAGCCTGTGGCTGCTTGGCCGCATAATGTTTCTGAGGGCACAGCTGTGCTGCTGATGCAAAGCTCCCTGTTCACCAGCATGCTGGTATTCATTTTGCTGATCTCAGAAGGATGACAACCCACCTGGTGTTAATTCAAGAGAATGACAGGGGCTTGAACTCAAGACCCGAAGATCTTAAGCCACCCTAACCATTATACCAACACCAGGCTTGGTGCACGATTACAATACCTTATCTGGAATTGAAATTCCAAATAAGCTAAAAACCGAACTTCACGTTCGTCTCATGACCAGGAGAAAGCAGAGCCTCCATGTCGAGCTCACTTCACACGTCGTCTGTCGTTGGCTCTGGTGGTTCTTCAAATGCCGCCATGTCTAGCTCACTTCACGCACAGTCTGTTGCTGGCTCCCGGAGTTTGTTGAACTCTTCCAGCTCTTTGCTCATGTTGAAGGCCAGAGCAGAAGCAGCTGACGCCTCTGTCAGAGCTGCCATGGGATGTAAATCAGACAAAGCTCGATTGCTACAGATGCAGCAACAGATACATCTTGAAAAGCCGAAGTGGGGGGAAGAAGCTGCCGTAACTCAGGCTCATTGGGAAGCGATGTCTGACGCTCTGTGTTCGGGCAGATTCGACAATATTTCGACAGCTGGATTACTTACACCTGCGGATAATGTGGGAATAATCTTGGCCAGAAATGCCATGTCTCCAGCGGCATCCATGCGATCTGAAGACAATAATGAAGGTATTCCACTGGATAAACATACGCAGGTAAAGATTATAACAGGTGAAGGAACGAACAGGACCACAACGATGAGCGAGATGAAGGATGAAGAGGGAAGGAAGAGTGAAAAGAAAGGGGAAAGACAACATCCGTCCATCCATTGGGACCATACTCTGTGCAGAGCATTGGTGCTGCCTAAGCAGTCCCCTTGGCTATTGGGTACAATACTGGACGGGTCTCCACTCCGACACAGGAAAGACAATAAAATTGAGGTAAAAGAGAAACAAAAGGCAGTACAAGAAGAAAAAAAAAACACAGAGAAATACAAGGAACAGAGAATTAACGAATTAACGGAAACTTTAATCTCCTGTCAAGACTGTCAAGACTGGCACGACAGGTGAGAGATACACGCACTCACCTGCAAGCTGTCTTACTTGGGTTCAAATCTGGACGTAGATATAAACGGTCATCCAGGTGTTTCCAATGCAGGGCAAGGCATCGATGTGTGCACCGTCCGTCGAAAGGACATTAAGCCGGAGGACCCATCTGCCAGCACTGGTTATAGATTGATATTAAAGACTCCACCATGTCTTTCATAAAGAGGAGGCGAGTTATAACCTGCACGCTGGACCCTGAACAGGTCTCCAATTCCTGCAGTGTTCAGTCCAGTATCCTGGGTTGGAATAGTCCAGTATTGGTATGAGCCTTGAAACGTTTCTCCCCTTGGTTGTATAATCTCCATTTTTGGATAGTGGTGCAATGAATGGAGGGGTGCTCAGTGGTTCAATTCCCCCCACCCCACCCCTCTCCCTCTCCTTAGCCATAGACGTGATGACAGTTTTGTTAGCCCATCCGCCCACGCAGCTGGAGATTTGTGTTTGTGTTTGTAGTTATCTCCATATACGAGATTCAAAAGGTGGAGCGGAGGCCTCCAAGGTCTCAAAGTATTCACCTCTGTTTCAACCAGAAGGGCACTTGGTAGAGCGCATACGTACCTCCGCCACGCATTGCCTGATCCAGTAGAACATATTGGGCCCAATAACTTTTTTTAAATATCGGTTTTGATCCTATCTATCAATGGTGAAGAATAATTTTAAAAACTCGACTAAACGGATACGGATCTTCACCAAAATCTAATCGGTTCATCTTTGTTGCATACCCAACCTCCCCTCCAAATTTTATCAGAGCCCATCCACAACTTTTTTTGAGATATCCTGCACACAAGCAAACAGAGAAACAAACAAGAAAAAGACATCATGCAGAGCATAACGCTCGCAAAAATCCACCTCCCCCCACCCCTCTTAAAAGTTACCATGGTAACATCATTTTGTCCGTTTCATTAAGATTAAAATTGAAAATCTTAATCAAAGCTCAGGTCAATTGGATGAAAATTAATTATTTTTCAGATTGAAATTGATGATTTTAGAAGATTAACCTTGAGTCGACCTCCGACCTTTTTGACCTCAAAAATAGTTGTTTTCCCAATTCAGCGATGGGCTATGTGATTGCTGTTTAAGTCTCAAGTGAATCGGATGAAAATTAATTATTTTTCAGATAAAGATTTGCGATTTTAGGAGTTTGACCTTGAGTTGACCTTTGACCTTTTGACCTCAAAAATAGTTGTTTTCCCAATTCAGCGATGGACTATGTGATTGCTGTTTAATTTTCAAGTGAATCGGATGAAAATTGAAGATTTTAGAAATCTCACCTAAGTTGTTGACCTTTGGCCTGTGTTGACTGTTTGGCCAACGCTGACCTCGTAAATAATTGGTGGTTGAATTCAGTTAGCCGATTTGAAAATTGTTCAAATTTCTCATCAATCACATCAAAATTGAGGATTTTAGAAATTTTGACGAATTTGTTAACCTTTGGCCTTGGTTGACCTTTTGACCTCAAAAACAATAGGCTTCTTGTTTATGACAAACTCGACCATGGGGTGAAGTTTCGAAAATATCGGCTTAAAATTGTGACCCGCAAGCGATTGACAAACAGACAAACAG
>NC_140964.1:123769636-123782136 GCF_056783735.1 Eptatretus burgeri | reverse complement strand
GCACAGATTGGATTTTAATCGTGATAATCACCTTCATGCTCTGTACTGGAGGCAGTGTCTCAACAGCTGGTTCTGAACATTGGATCAGTGGAGTTATCACCAAGTTTGTTTTTTTTAATGAAATTGAAGCTCGCCACGTTGTTCTTTCTTTTTTTTGTTCACTCACCGATTGGAATACATCACAATTGGTAAAATTATATACATGAAGTGCCCATTTCAATCACCGTAATGTCCAAGTTTTTATTGCTAAAATCTTTCTGCAGTTTAATTTTTTTTTTTTAATGGAAACCCAAAGTAAAAACTGTGCCCTCTGGTGTAACATTCTGCACGCATGATTTTCATTGTCCTTTTTTTTAGATCCTCGTGGAGGATCTCTTGGTCTTACGTTGTTGTTCTTCTGCTTCTCCTTGTGGATTTTTTTTGTTTCACATCCTCCAGTTTTCATTGAAACTTCCCTGAAACTTGGCATGTATATGTAGAAATACCCTGCGCAGACAGTAACCATCTCCAATTTTGAAAATTCCTCCTAGAAAAAAAGTTATGACGTCAAAATATCTCCGCTAATGGAAATCGCCGAAAAAATTATCCCCGAAACTAGGAAAGCTTTTTGAATTCTATTTGCGGGAATCGAACAGGGCATTAACAGAGATGAATTACCGCACATATGATACATCACTATGACGTCATATCAATTTTTATGACGTCATTCCTATTTTTTGACATTTTTTTGTTTCACAACCCAGAGTTTTCATTGGATCTTCGTGAAACTTGCCATGTATATGCAGAAAGCCCACGCGCAGGCAGTTACCATCTCCGATTTTGGAAATTCTTCCGAGAAAAAAAAGTTGACTTCATTATATCACCGATAATGGAAATCGCCTATACCATTATCTCCGAAACTAGGCAAGCTGATTGAATTTTGTTGGCGGGAATCAAGCCGGGCATCAGCACAGATAATTTATCGCAAACCTGATACATCACAATGACATCATATTCGTTTTTATGACGTCATCATTAAGAGGACGAGGATCTTAGCTCATTTGAGCTTGTTTTTTTTTCATTCCTTGCTTATGCTCTCATTGATGAAGCAAAATGTCAGAGTTTATCTCTTGTCAGTGGCTATTCGTGTTGTTCAACAAGTACGACCAGATCCCTGTGCTGACTTTGTTGCATTTCCCTCCTCTCTGACTGCTCGGCAATCTCTGTTTTGTAGATTGGATTGTTCATTTGCCGTCAGAAAAGAGCAATCGATGCATGTTCTGGACGTACTTGCACTCTGTATGCCAGTACAGCATGTCCAGTGCATGCACACATTGATTTAATGGATAGAGATGGTTTTTTTGTGGGGGTAGTGGGTGTTGGACAAGGGGTGGGGGTCGATTGGTTGTTGTTGTTGTTGATCTTCTCCTTGCGTATGGCAGCTTGGCTGTCGGGTAGCTATCATTTTGCTGGAGCCACTGATGCTGTGCCCCTCTACCAGTACACTGGTAATCATTTCGCCAACCTCAGAAGAATGACAGGCTGAGTCAACCCCACCTGGTGTTAATTCAGTGGCTCGCGGGGCTCCCACTCAGGACCCTAAGATCCCAAGCCAGGTTGTTGCTGATTAGCCCCTGCAGTTCTGCTTGAACAGGCCCATGGCAGTGGAGCGTCCCAGAGATCCTTCACATCGAAGATGTTGGGTCAAATTGTTCATATCATCGGTGGTTCTAAAATCATGGTCTACTGTACGTGCCACTGACCCATCCTGGATGCTAGTTGCGCGAGCTTGAGTCCGGTTTTCCAGTTTTTGTAAACTCGTTTATTTTTAGCAGTTATTTTTTAATATCCCCTGTCTAAAAATGCAGCCTTGTTAATGCACCTTAAAAAAACGTATGAATTTAAAAATAAAAATCAACTTTAGGAAGAGAACATTTAAAATAACTGATAAAAATGAATACGACGTGCAGTTTGTAGGGAAGAAAACTTTCCATAAACACAACGTATCCACGTCGGAACACAGCACCAAATTCAGATTCTCAGGCATTTGTGTTGTAAAAAGGCTCTTCGGTTTATAATCAATGCAACATTCATTTTCTTCCATTTCCTCCTCTTCTGTGCCCTAAGGATGGCTGTTTATTTCAACTTGGTCACTACATGCCAAGCTATATCCTATCGCACCCCTCACACCGACCTTTTTTGTCCTCGGCATCCTCTTTGGCCCATGGAAAGGGCGGATTATGTTTTATACGACAGATCACTCTCAAAGCTTTTGGTACCTGCTTGCCTTATTCTAATAGTTTTTAATGTATTACCGATGTTTATTCATGAAAGCATACAAAAGGTTTAAATTCGTTTCAGAGTTGTGTTGTATCCACTTGAACAAAGAGCTACTTTTAGGACTGCTTTCTTGGATGCTGCACAGACAAATCTGTCTGTCTGGTTGTCTGTCATGATGATGCAGAGATGGTGCACTTTTGAACTGTCTAGCCTGGGTTCGTTTCCCAACCCAACTTAAAAACTGTCTGATCGGTGTTTCGTAGGCGTCACAAAGGGTGCGGTCCCTCGGAGGGACGTTTAGCTGGAGATCTGCCTTCGAACTTGAATTAGTGGACGTGAAACTTTCCATGATGTCTTGCGATGAAGAGAGTAGAGGTGCTATCGCTGGCACCTTTGCCAAGTTCTCAATTCCTGCCCTAGTGTACAGAGGCGTTCGATCAGCCCCATGGCTACGCCTTAGTAATGATGCAATCAGCTGGCCAAATGTGTAATAGAATCCTGGTCGCACATGCTTTCCCTAACAATGACAAAAATCCCAATCCTTTTAACCCTCCTCTCCATGCTTCGCATAACCTGTCGTTTAGTCTTTGCTGTATATATTATGTCACTGAAGGATTAAGCGTCGTCCTGTGAAGTAACGCTCATTTCTCATTTCAGAAATCCCAGATGCTATGCCTTTGACAAACCGATGCTGTAATAGACACTTTCCATGCTGAAACTTAAGGTTACAATTCTGGCCCTTATTAATTTAAAAAAATCGTATAAAAGCCTGTCAAAAATGATGGGTTTGAATTATTTTATTTGAAATATTCAAGGAAAGTGGAAGATATGATGTTTCCTAGCAAGAAATAGTGTGATTTCAAAACGCTACATGTACAAATGTGACCCCATTTTCTTTATCTTCTGGGACGTTTGGTTTCGAGGGTACAGCCACGTGAGTGTTTCATAGTCTGAAGCCTCGGCCTAGCGTCACGTGTTTGTATTTTCTTTATTTATTAGACATTCTATAGACGTAAATAAACACTCATTTTACTCTGCGTGCGTTACATATCATGTGCAGCAAATTTCACCTCCCTACGCCTTGTATTTATTGTTTTTTTGTTTGTTTTTTAATGCTTCTGTACACCGCCCTTAAGGCTACAATTACAATCGAAGAGACATTATTACTCTTTTCTGAAAAATTTTTTTTTTTAAATTCCAAAGATATGTGGAGAAATTACATATCCAGACCAGGAATCAAACCCAGGTCCTCTGGCAAACCATACCAGTGCTCTGCCATCTGAGCTATCTGGGTGACCCACCGGCTGAGAAACGCAATTCTTCCGCATGTGCAGGTGCCACTCTCTTTCCCCCACTGCTTCCAGGTCCTCTGGAAGACCCTCTCGAGAACAGGCCCTCGCTGCTGCTATGGTTGGCAGAGTGCCCTGGAAGCGGTAGGGGAAAGAGATTGGCACCTGTATATGTGGTAGAATTGCGTTGCTCAGCCCATGGGTCACCCAGATAGCTCAGATGGCAGAGCACTGGTGTGGCTTGCCAGATGACCTGGGTTTGATTGCCGGTCTGGGCACATAATTTTTCCACATATATTTATGATCATTCAATCCTGATCCTTTTCTAAAAAAAAAAATTATTCTGAAAAATAGACCGTAATGAACACAGAGTCGTGCTGAAAGATTGCCCTTTAAAACCCCACTCAAATCGTCCTCTCGAAAGGAAACAGACGAATACACAAACACACAAATACACAGATACCACTATGTTTCATATAAGGGTCGATATTTTTACATGTGATATGTACTTTTTGAAAGGATAAGTTTGGCAGAACTATATTCAGGTAGCTGTTTTCTGTTGCTATTGTTGGTATTCTTTCTGAACAGCAGTTTGAATTAATAAATAAATAAAATTGCCTCCAACATAATCATTTACACTTGTGCCTCTTCCCAACCTTTTCCTTCTCCAAAATGCCGTAAAAATGCATCGAAACTCATGCACAGGTTCTCGAAAATGCAACCGCTGTAAACATCATCAATATTGCTGCCAAATGTTATTCCTGGTTGTGCTGTCACATCCCCTTCGCCCCTTCTCTGGCCACATTGGCACATGCTGCAAACAGTGTGCCTGGTAACAGTGAGTAAAGCTTAGACCACAGTCTGCGCAACATTTCACACACACTTCAAGTGTTTATATTCTTAATTTTTTGTGTTTAATCCCACAGAGTTTTCCTCCCCTCCCATCCCCCTCCTCTGTCCCACTTCCCCCCTCCCCCCCACGCCACTTCTTATCTTTTGCCGTAAAGTTGTTTCCCCAACTCCTACAGGAAGGGAAATGTATTGTTTTCTTTCTTTCTTTTCTCCTTTCTTTCTCTTTTCCAACAATTAGTCACACACCATTCCTTCAGCTTTTCGGCCAATCCTCTTTTAAATTTGGCATCGGGGTACCTTCGTCCAATAAACCCACATCTCAACTTTCGGGGGTTTTTTTTGAGGGCTCAAAGGTGAAAAACTAAAAACACATGCATTTTGCTTTGTCTTTCCCTTGTGTTCCAGTCGATAGGAGATGAAAGTTGTCAAGGATACCTTCAAACATCCCCTATATAGGGATCCAAAGACATATTTTGTATTAGTCGTTTTTGGGATGATACAAGGAGTCAAAGATCAAAATGGTCACAAAATTCAGGTTTCTGGCTTCCCTAGCCTCACTCTATTTCAACCAGTCCAGACAATAATTGGAAAAATGATACTGAGCTGTTATACATCGAAGTAGACATTAGTTTAGTGCTTTTCCAGAGGTCCACATGGGTCAAAGATCGAAAATAGATGCAAGATTAACATTTGTGGCCTTCCAAGCATTTGTATTTTATCTATTCCAGCCAAGTTTGCACAAAATACCTTACTTTGGATCAAAGCAGGTGGACATTGGTCGAGTGTATTATTTTTGGTATTACATGGGTCAAAGGTCAAAAATAGTGGCAAATTTAACATTTTTGGCACACCAGGCCTTAAAAAAAAAATCTATGTGGGCAAGACCTGAAGATGAGGGGGAGGTTGGGACCATACTCTGTGCAGAGCGTTGGTGCTGCTTCGGCAGTATCCTTGGCTATTGGGCACAATCCTGGATGGGTCGCCACTCCGACACAGGATACCAGCATGCTGGAACTCATTTTGCCGACCTCGGAAGGATGATAGATCGAGTTAACCCCACCTGGTATAATTAAACAGCTGAGCAGGATTTGAACTCAGGACCTTAGGATCCCAAGCTCTCCACCCTTACCATTAAGCAAACACCAGGCATCAAGACCTGACACAAACACCGTGTCAAAGCACCTGCTGATAACAAACAGGCAGATTTTTTTTTTCATGTATTCCTGTCAATTTCACAGTGGCAAAAGGTCAAAATTGGTCACAAAATTTTGGTTTTGCAAAACTAACGCAGATAATACCTTATGATATCCCCCTTGGATTAAAGCAGATAGGCAGTCGTCTGTTGTCATCTTTTAGATTTTACAAGGGTCAAAGTGGATAGTTGTGGGTTTGAGGAGGCGGAGGCGTGGGCGGAGAGGCATACTGCATTCGCATGTGAAAGACTGAAAACTAGAATCGCAGACAATTTTACATTTCTTAAAATCTCAGTGTTAGAAAATGGCACAGAGTTGATGTCTTCAGCTGTGATTAATAATGCAGAATCATACAGAAAAGGTTAATTATATTCGGGAGCCACAGGACTCAGCATAATTCCCAAACTTTTATTCCATTGACGCCGCCTTGCACGCGTCTCCCCGACCATAACACATTTCCTGCTTCAGAAAAAAAACATATGAACGTGCTGACCTATTGATAAATGTTTGAAACGTGCCAAAGTTTTCTGTTTCTTTTTTTTAAGATCTATTCTTCTGGGATTTAATTTTTTTAACATATGAAATAGCAGATCTCAACATAACTTAAGAAATATATTGCAGGTGTTTACTCGGATGCCACCTGTACTGCCATGCTTATTGTGAGCCTCCCTGGGTCAATGGAGGCTTCCACAAACATAATGAAAACTTCTCCATGATTTCACAACTTCAGGACCACAAGTTACCCATCAAGAATGCATTGGGAGAACTTGGTTTCAAGATTGGCATTTGGTAATATTAAATGTGCGTATGAATTCCTCATTATTCATGGTCATTGGTACCCTCATTGGTACCCCACAAATATAATCGACTCAAAATGGTGACCAAAGCCAGGAGGCCAATTCAGTTTCTGACTTTTGTATGAGCACGGAATGGCATCAATTATACACCACGGCTTGCTGTGTGAACATGCAGCTAAGGGTTTTGGCTTGCTGATTATAGAGGAAATGAATGATATTGTCGAGTCAGGGCAGCTAGTTTTGATCGATAAGTCATGAAAGATTTGTGGTCTCGTTCAGTCATCCTGATTCTGATTCATTGCTATACTATTATTTGCAATGAAATTCTCTGAGCACTTCCTTCTGACAGTGCAAGGCAGGAACAGTTATTCCCAGCCTTTTGTGAACTCGTGACGATGAAACTTTTAAGTTTCACTTCTGGGTATCAATTCATGTAGAAACTTGAAGGGCACGAAAAACAATATAATCTATAGAATGGTTGATTTGCAACTGGAATTGAAATCCACATGGTTTTGTTTCTGCACGGTTCCAGATTCCTGATATATATATATATATATATATATATATATATATATATATATATATATATATATATATATATATATATATATATATATATATATATATATATATATATATATATTGTTGCAGCTTTGTATGACCTCGGGGAGTTATAATCCATCCAAAGGATAAAGGAACCCTCGAGTTCAGATATCTCAGTCGTATTTTGTTCAGATAGATTACCTTTCTCATATCAGCAGACAGGGAAATGTGTTGTGTTTGTGTAGCAGGTTTGAATTCCCTTTGTGACTCTTTTCTATACACCCTCTCTTCTTATATCCCTTCTTATTTCTCTCCTTATCCCTCTTAATCCATCTCTTTCTCCCATTCCCCTTTACAGCACACCCATGCACACAAACAACACACTTTACAAAACCAATATTACATTGCAATCACATTTCATAACTCATCCAATCGCCATCAGAATAAGGTGGTGCAGACCAAGGGGGGAGAAATGTCTGAACAAAGCAACGCAGACGGGTGGATCTGCCGTCAATTCTGACACGGATCCATTGGTGCAGCCAATTGGAGCCATCTGGCAGCATCGGCACTCCCAGGAAGAGTCTACACAAGAGCTGTGTCCATCCCCAGACTACACTTCTGGCAAGAGATTTATCAGTCCAGGCATTCCAGAGCTCGTGGCTGTGTTGCATCCAGGGAATCTCAAGAGTCAGAGAAGTCATCAAAGAGTGAGCCGAGTGAACCAGAGCATCTGCACGGATGGGTTCTGCAGGAAGCGAACAAGTGAGTTGTGGAGGATGTGCTGACAAGCTATGGAACTCCATCCCAGGAGGGACCAACTATTACCTACTGACTTACATGATCTTCTTCTTGCTTTTCCTCATTCTAATCTTTCACTTGGAATGCACAAAGCCATCAATAAATCCCCTTCAACTCGTTCAGAGCAGGGGTACTGATACACATTCGTGAATTTCTCTCGGCACTACAAAACATTCGTCGCATTTCTCCCCACATGGCACATTACACCATCGCCCTCTCTTCTCCTCCCGCTCCCCTTTTCGTTCTGGAACCACGTAAACCCGCAGGCTTGCGTCGGGTGAGTGAGGGGTCGCCACTGAGCCTCGCAATCTTTATCTCTTTGTCTATCATGCTTGCTTATCGAACTTCCCGGAGCGATGAGGTGCCTGTGTCTGAAGTTTCCTTGAAGATGATGTCCGCTTTATTAGCAGTGGCCTTCATTGAGAGATTTGGCAGGTTGGAGCAGAGGCCTTGGATATTTGAAGTCCATGCAGTTAGGGACAAGGGAGGATGTGCTGTTGTCAAGGTGCAGGAATGTGCACAGGGGGCGAGGGAACTCGGAGAAGAGGTGGCAGGGTGAAGAGCAATCTGGAAGGGGGCAGGCCAAGAGGGAAGCAGAAAGGGGAGATCATATAGGGAGGACACAGGAGAATGCCGTTTTGCACATCATGTGTGTTTATACATTCCATGTTATCTTATTCTCTCTATGAAGTCTATTCATTCTCTTTGATATTATTACGAATTTGGGAATTTGATTACACACAACATTCAGGTTACTTTCGTCAATTATGTCGATAAGTGCTTGTTCCCAAGATAGTTCACCTTCCATTGTTTAATGGGCAGAAATCGATTAAGTGCGCTGCGCGATTCAATTTAATCGTTAGGGAGCGATCTTAACACAATGGAGACGCCCCTCCCCCTCTTCTGGGAAGAGGAAGAAGAGCCCTCCCGTCCCGTGATTCATGACGTCAACAACTCCCTCCCACCCGTGGTTGAGCGGGGGATGGATCACGAGGGCATGAGTCATGCTGGGAGCGGGGGAGGGGCGGAAAGGAATAAAAAAGGGATACTCTGCTTTGTTCGGGTTGGCTTTCAGTAGAGCCTCGGCTTCTGATTTGGCTTGGCTTGGGTTTGGGAGGTGGCTTTTTGAAGGCTTTCTGCTTTGGAGGCTTTTTGGAGAGCTTTTTACTTCGGCTTGGCTTTTCAGCAGACCTTCGCATTCTGCTTGGCTCGGTTCGCTTTTTGGGCTCTGGCTTGGTTCATCGAAGAGAGCCTGCTTTGTTCATCGGAAGAGAGTTGAGCTGGTTGCTCGGCTCGGGGTTCTTGGTTCGTGGAGCTCTTTGTTCTCCGTTTGGTTCCTGGCTTGGTGCGACTCATCAGCCTCATCTTGGAGGTGGTTCTTCGAGATAGCGACGCATCGACGGGAAGGATCGGTGCCTTGTCTCAACAGCATGTGTTCGGAAGCGCGAGAGGATTCGCTGGAGCTCGGGAAGGATCACGGCTCACGGCGATTGGATCCAGCTCGCTCTCGCTGGAGCCCGGGTCCGAACAGCTACAAGACCACATGAGGTGGAGAGGTTCGAGATAGGTTCTGGGTTTCAGCTCATCTGTCCTCCGAGCTGGAGCTCGTTATTAAAGGCATCAGCCACCATTTTTGGGGCATGTGTGTGTGCGTACGTGTGTCCGTGGGCCCGTCCAATACGTAGGAAACTGTTAAGTGCTTTGTGTGCTGTAAATGATTTGTATTGCATTTCATATAGTCGGTATAGTTCTGCTCTTACGTGCTTCCCTAGTTCCCCATTATTATTAATAAATACCCCAATTGTTAAATGTTTTCAGCTCGTCGCGTCGTTTCTTTCATTGACTGAGCATTTTGTGTGTTGGGAGTTCGAAAGCCGTTGGTTTGCTGTAAAAGGGGGACATTCGGACCGACGGTTCTTGGCGATTAATCCGCTCGGAATCGCGCATGGGACAGGCTCGCTTAAGCGGCTTGTTCCGTACGAGTTCCGTCGAGGGTGGAATACCCTGGTAGTTGGATCACGTGGGTATTTAGGTAAATTGAAGATTGGCAATCGACTCTACCCCACGTGGACTGCCCATTGGTGTATTTCGGTTCTTGCACAAGGACCCGTCGGCCTCAGAGTTATCCGGGCGGCGATCTATGTTCCAGGCGATCGGTCGAGCCGACTCGACTTGTGGCTCCGTCAGAGCAGTGGGCTCGCGGCCGACGCACCGGACCGTAACAATATGAACAAAGTCTTTACCATTTACTTAACTTCAATGGGGGTGGGGAAATAAAGTGGGGTGGAGGAGGGAGGGGTGGCAGAAGAAGAAGAAGAAGAAACCGTTGGGGAGAGAGGTGGGGCGGTCACAGAAGCATCACCGCGGGTGTTCTTTATTTATGTTTCGGGATGAAGTGGTAAAGGCCCGGTCACACCTTGACGTTTTAGCCAACGTATGCCGATTTTTGAATTTTTTTTTCTAAAACGCTGGCACACGTTGAATACGTTATGGGTAAGTTTTGATAACATTGAGAGCACTCTGGCATACGTCGTAGTACGTTGCCATACGTCGTTGTACGTTGGCTTTAAACGTTGTACTTTTCGGTTGTCCTCAAATTTTTTCATGCTTGAAATTTCACGACGTATGCCGGCATATGACTCACACGTTCCGCTACGCTGGCCACAAGTTGTATGCACGGTCTGCGATCGTTGACAGACGTCAACACATGCTACTTGTAAGTTAATCATAAGTTGAGACACACCGAGGTAATGTTTAGCGTACCCGAAACTTATTTCTAACCTATGATTAACGTGTTGTTGGCACGTTACGCGATCGTTGCCACACATCGACAGACGTTACTTTTAAGTAACTCATAGGCTGAAAGACGTCGGTATAATGGATCGTCCTTGCGTCAGCGTCCACGGCCACGGCCAGGACACTTATTTGCAGCATTCTTCAAACTTTTCTTCGGCATGACGAGGATGTTCACACTTCGATGTCTAGCTTGGCTATGATTCCAATTGTCCATCGGCAGCGTCTATTTAAAATAGTCGAGTTTGAGCGTTTTAACACGTTCAGAAGAAGCGCTTCAAATTTCCAAACCCCAGCGTCAAAAAACAAAGGCGAGTGACAGCAATTTAAATCGTTCATTGTAAACAATGAAAATAGTTGACTGGTACCGTTTAAAAGTCGTTGAGTGTAAAAAAAAAAATCCAATTGTTGAGCGCAAGCGTCTACTTTCAATAGTGGAGATGCAGCCATTTAAATCGTTGAGTGGCAGCCTATGAACCTACCCGTGGACACGCGGACGCAAGGAGGATCCATCATAACCCACACTCTCCCCCTCACACACACCTACTACTGCCAACATGAACGAACTACGACTAATACTAATACTGATACTAATACTAATACTGATACTGATACTGATACTGTTACTGCTGACATGGACATCGACTCAAAAAGGACTCGAAAACACTGTTGGGTTCCCCTTTAATGAACACCATTTTTATATACCAATTCCCAAAACCGCTGGGAACACGTCTTTATATGGCAGTTGTAAGCGAGAAACACGTTCATTTTTTTTTTTTTTGTCGACCGGAAGACGTCATTGGAATACGTCTACATACGTCGATGTGTGTTGGGACTACGTAAAGAATTGGTTCAAAGCACGTCAAACATAAGTTAGAAATAAGTTTCGCGTAAAAAAGACATTACCGCGACGTGTTTCGACTTATGAGTAGCTTATAAGTAGCCTTTGTGGACGTGTGTAAGCGTCCGCATATCGCGTGTAAAACTTATCCCCATCGCATGCGGAACGTGTGTCATACGCCGAGTACGTCGTAAAATTTTGAACATGTTTAAAATTTCTTGACGTACTCTACTTACTACGACGTATGATAGCGTACTTTAGCGTTCTACTCACGTATACCAAACTTACTCATACCGTATTTGACGTGCCCCCAACGTTTTAGACACATTTTTCTGAGGTCGGCATACGCTGGCAAGATGGCCAAGGTGTGACCGCGATGTTGTCACTTCCATTTCTACGGCAGTTATGATTTGAATCGTTGTGCGTCAGCCTTTTAATAGGCTACGTCACGACATCGTCGGCGATGCGTGCAACGCGCTATGCCGAAGTTAGACTATCGTTGGGCATCGGTTGTGTAGGCCGACAACAGGTTCAGCATTCGTTGGTATAAGTTATCTATAACACAACGAAACGTTCTGTGTAGTTACCAATGCGTTACACAAAAGACCAAGTCGCTATGAATACGTCCGAATCTTTAAAAAAAAAACATCAAAAGTTCAACGTAAGCCAGCGTTTTACATACATTTTAATACGTTGCCATCGCTGGCTAAAACGTCAAGGTGTGACCGGGCCTTTAGCAAGGTGAGGAATGACCAAACATCGACAGCACATTCACTTTTTGATGAGACTTCCTCAGGTATCACAATCATGATTCATTGAGATCCGTGCAGCCTAAACTACTTACTACTTCTCCAAATGTCCATGTATCACTCCATCTCCATTGCCTCTCGGTACCTATCAGAATCCAGTTTGAACCTATCTATCGTTTCTGCCTCTGGGGCCGTGGCCATATAGCCCATGTAACTTTCCGCACAAAGTTGTATCTTCATCCCGAGTATGGAGTTTGTAGCTTGAAAGATGTGGCCATACATTAGGAACAAAGAGATATATATATATATATATATATATATATATATATATATATATATATATATATCTTCTTCTTCTTTCGGCTGCTTCCTTTAGGGGTCGCCAC
>NC_140964.1:123744636-123767136 GCF_056783735.1 Eptatretus burgeri | reverse complement strand
TCGCACAGCGTGCCTACAACTTATGGCCAGCATATGCGGAACGTGTGAGTCATACGCTGGCATACGTCGAAAAATTTCAAGCATGGAAAATTTGTCTAACAGCTCGGCGAACTATGACGTATGCCAGCGTACTATGACGTATGCCAGCATACGACGACGTATGCCAACCTGCTCTTAACGTATACAAAACTTACCCATAACGTATTCGACGTGTGCCAGCGTTTTAGACAAATTTTTCATACGTCTGCATACGCTGGCTGAATCGTCAAGGTGTGACAGGGCCTTTAGAGAGCAAGTTGGAGTTTCAGGGCGTTTCGTCAAATTTTTCACAAGGTTATGCCCTTTGTGGGCTTAGAAAATATCATATTGGTTCATATATCATATTCAAAATATCATATTGGTACATATATCATATTCAAAATATCATATTGGTTCATATATCATTTTCAAAATATCATATTAGTACATTTGTCATATTCAAAATATCATATTCACATGGACATGAATTGAAAAGCAGTTCTCGCTCTTGTTTTGCTCTTGTTATGACTGGTCATACCAGATTCCACCAGGTGGCACTCCACAATACACATTTCTACAAAGAGAATTGGAGTGCTCTCCCCACCCTGAACTTCCCGTGCTATTGATTTCATTTATTTGCCCAAAACCGACCCGGTTACACCCCGAGTACCACCGCCATTTTCCAACTCTTTCCGTTCAGTGGTTCATGGATGTTTAGAAGTCAAATGCTGCACACAAACGCACACTTCTCAATTTATATGCAGTGTTTATTAAGTATTGGCCCTTGTTGGACTTGGTCCAAAACGGGGCCTTATGGATTGGGTCCCATCCATCTGTCCATCCACAGCCATATATCAGACTTCCGGTTCTGGGTTTGGAGAGACGAGAGGTCTCCTGAGGAGCTCTCTGCTGACGTTCTCAAAGTTAAGTTTCCGGTCGTAATTTGTCCCGTTTTAACTGTTTAATTTTCTCACCAACATGTTACTGTGTGTTCCTAGTTCGGTTTTGTTTCAAAAAAATCATGCTATTTTGTGAGTATTTTTGTCGACGTTCTTACCGGGTGTTTGAGGCCTCGGCCTTGGCCAAGGCTTGAGGCCTACCGGTTCCACTCGGTGTTCGATCGTTTTTTTGTTTTTTTTTTCTCCCCATTACCTTCAATTTCCATCCTCCCCACTTTCCTAACATCCCCCATTCTCCCAACTAATCTTTATCTCAAAATAAAATAAAAAAATAAAAAAATAAAAAACCCAACAACAACAACAACACGCTAACCTTCTCCCGATTCTGCTTCTTCTTCTTCCTCTTATCTTCCTCCTCGTCTTCTTCCTCAATTTTTTTCTACAACACTTCCATGACCTTATCTGTGAAACTCTCTCAAACATTAATATTAACAACAAAAACGATCTTATAATGCTTCATCTTCCTCTCTCACACATGCAGTACTCTTTACTGTTTCATAATGCATTACTCTTCTGCTATTTTTACAGACTGCTCTCATTTCGAGCTCTCCTTCATTCCTTGCCTACAAAATCCAACTATTACAGCGCTTCTTCTCTCCATTCTCTGAATTCGCCTTCATTGCATCCATCAAGAATTGTGTTAAATCGCATCTCTGACCTAAAACTTTTAAAAACCACAGTTTGCCATGGATGTTCGCTTTCCATCAAACATTCTTTTTTTCCAACTTCAGTGCCAACTCACCCCCCTCACCCCTCACTCTCACTCTCAAAGCAACCATCCCACTCTTCTCCCTCCAAGCCTCCCTCTCACCTCTCTCAAAAATTCCCCCCTCACCTTTCTCCCACCTTTCATCCACCTCACTCATCCTTCTCAAAGTTGCCCCCCCTCTCATCCACCAAGCTGCCTCCCTCTGCTGCCCTCTCACCTCCATCTCTTCACTCCACCTCCTCAAATCCTCAACTGCCTTCTTCCTTGTCTCTTGTCCCCCATCTCCCCCAGCACCACAGAGCCTTTTCTCCTCCTCATTCGGCCCCCTCCCCTAGCTATTCTGCAATACCCCACACTCTTTCAACAACTCTCCTTACTTCCCCCCCTCGTCCCTTGTCCTACCCTCCTCCTCCCCCTCCACCTCCTGCACCCAAAGCCTCCTCCCTGACCTCTTCATTAAAAGTGTGGACCTCAAATATCCAGGGCCTTCGCTCAAACCTTTCAGATCTTTCCATACAGGTTGCCACTGACAAACCAGACATTATCTGCCTAACAGAAACTTTCCTCCCCCAAGACGTCTCCGCCTCCCAAGTATCTCTCCCCGGTTACTCCCTCCTCCGGTATGACAGACCAGCCTCGTCCTGGTGGAGGTGTTGCTCTCTTCATCAAAACTCTATTCCTCACTCTCCATGCACTGCTCTCACTCCCCCACACCCCCAGGAATACCTCTGGCTTCGGCTTCCCCTCCACTCCCACCTCATGTTTATATGTGTACTGTACCATCCACTGAACAGTGATGACTCCATCTACACCTCACTATCTGAAAACATGGACCATCTTCTATCTTCTCATCCAAACTCTCTCTTCCTCTTATGTGGTGACTTCAATTGTCATCACGCCAGTTAGCTAGGTGTGGGTACCTCTCTAACCTACCACGGCACCTCAGCAAAAGCTTTCTGCAACTCACTAGGACTGACTCAATCGGTCAACTTCCCAACCCAGATCTCAACCAATGGTACTCCATCTCTTCTGGATCTGATTTTGACAAATTTCCCTGACAATATCTGCTGCTCTTCTTTCGCTCCAATCGGTTCTTCTGACCACGTCCTTGTCAAAGTGTACATCACTCTGGCTGTCATCAGAGAAGCACCTCACCGCCGTCGAGTCTGGCATTTCACTCAAGCCGACTGGCAGGGTCTCTGAGCAGCCATCAAACTTACAGACTGGTCTCTTATCACTACTTTCTCAAACATCAACTCATCCTGGGAATTCTTTCAAAGAAACTTGTTCTCCCTCATGCACAGATTTATCCCCTCTCATGTTCAGTTGTCCTACCCTTCCTCCCACCCTTGGTTCACTGAAGCTTGTGGTGAGGCAGTTTTCCTGAAACAACTTGCCTTTGCCTCATGGAAAGCAAACCCAACTGAGGGCAATCTCAGTTCCTTCCACAAAGCTCGGAACAAGTGTGTATTTACCCTCAGGAGAGCCAGAAAACAACATCTTTCTCATCTCAAGTCTGAACTCTCAAACCTCTCTCCCTCCTCAAAATCCTGGTGGCGTTTGATCAAATCTGTTTCTGGTGTATGTTCCCCCTCCATCTCCTCCCTTACCTCAAATGGCCGCACTGCTGATACCGCACATGATAAAGCTGAATGTCTAAACTCAGTGTTTCCAGCTAAACCTTGTGTCCTAAACCCATCACTTTCTCTACCCACTTTACCCAGTCGCACCCAACTGTCCCTGGACTCTGTATCCTTTTCTCCTGACAAGGTGGAGAGCTTGCTTTCAAACCTCGAGTCAGATTCTGCAACCGGTCCAGATGGCATCAGCTCACGTGTCCTCAAAGCCTGCTCTTCTGCTCTTGCTCACCCTCTCTCTGTTCTATTCACCCTCTCATTTGCCCAAGGTCATCTGCCATCTGCTTGGAAATCTGCAAACATCACTGCCCTGCATAAAAAAGGTGCAAAAACAGATCCCTGTAACTACAGACCAATCAGCCTTCTCCCAATCATCAGCAAGGTCATGGAATCCATCATCGCTTCAGACATGAAATCCTTCCTCTTCTCCAATGGCTTGATTTCCGATCATCAATTTGGTTTCAGACCAGGTCACTCTATCCTGAATATGCTGCTTCTGCTCTCCCATCAATGGATGGAGGTCCTCAATGCCAGACAGGAAATCCGAGCCTTATCCCTGGACATATCATGTGCTTTTGACACAGTCTGGCACCCTGCCCTACTCACCAAACTCTCTTCCCATGGTATTCAAGGCCATCTCCACTCATGGCTCGCAGACTTCCTCCCCTGTCGCAGTCAACGTGTGGCCCTAAATGGAGTTCTTTCATCCCCTCTTCCTGTGCAGGCTGGAGTTCCTCAAGGTAGCGTTCTGGGCCCTGTTCTTTTTCTGGTTTTCATCAATGATCTCTCCGACTCTCTGGAAAATCCTCTATTTCTCTTTGCCGACGACTCCACCCTCTACCATACCATCTGTCATCCCTCAAACCGGCAAGCAGCAGCTTCTTCGCTCACTGCTGATCTGGATAAAATCACAAACTGGTCCAACACGTGGAACATGTCTTTCAATCCAGACAAATCTCACACTCTCACTATGTCTCTTCGAAAGGACCGTTTCGAAAACCACCCATCCACTTTCTCAACAATCCCCTGGAAGAAGTCTTTTCTTTCAAGCTTCTAGGTCTCACTATCTGCCATGACCTTTCCTGGGAAAGTCACATTTCCAACCTCGCCTCAAAAGCCAGGCTGTTAGGAATCCTCCATCATGCAAAGTCCTTCCTCAGCCCTCTTGAGCTCCTGACCACTTACAAAGCTTTTGGCCGTAGCCTGATGGAGTACTGCTCTCCCCTCTGGGCTGGTGCTCCTGTCTCCCACCTTTCTCGGCTTCACGCTGTCGAAACCAGGGCATTTAAGATCATCGGCATCTCCCACAATGAAGCCAAGTTTTTGGGCCTCTCACTCAATCACCGCAGGTTGGTCGGTGGTCTTTCTGTCTTCTACCGACTCCTCTCCAGCCTTGCCCCCTGCTCTCTCTGCAATTTGTCCCCACCACATTTCCACAGGGCGCTCAAGGTCCGCCAACAACCCCCTTCTGGTAAAACTACCAAAATCACGAATCACTGCTCATCTTCACTCTTTCATTCCTCTTTTTTCCCGCCTTTGGAATAAACTTCCTCACTCTATTCTTTCCCATTCTTCCCTCCAGGCTTTCAAAACAGCTGTTCACCACAACCTCTTATCATCCCTCATCCAAATTCTCGATCTTTTCTACCCCCGATAATCCACCCAAGCCCACTTCCTTCAATTCCCCTGCTTTCCTTCCTGAAAGTCCCTGTAATGTCCATCTTCTCTTCGCCATGTTCCCCGTCCCATCCCCATCCCTCTCCCTTCCACAGTTCACCTAATGTGTC
Organism: Eptatretus burgeri; assembly: GCF_056783735.1. Taxonomy (NCBI): domain Eukaryota; kingdom Metazoa; phylum Chordata; class Myxini; order Myxiniformes; family Myxinidae; genus Eptatretus; species Eptatretus burgeri. Next base: position 123,762,026 of record NC_140964.1, on the reverse strand, counting down.
TGTTCCCCACTGTTTTGTCCCTTCCACTCCCGCCCCTCTTGTCTCATGCCTCCTTGCTGTGAGTTGCGTGTTTGCTCTCATACGAGCCTCGACAAGGTATAAAAAAATACAAAAAAAGACGTGTATCAACCGATTTTGTTCAAATGTTTCACAAAGACGGTACATAACGGTGTATATATGCACATCATTTTGTTTCACGATTCACTCGAAAATGGCTGACTGGCAGCACTTTTCTAAGTTGTAAAAACCCAATGTTGAAAATGTCCTCAACCATTTCTCAGACACACATTTACCGATCGTGTTCAAACTCGGCAGACAGATAAGGAATGATGGCTTACAGATGCACTTCATTTGTTTTTGAAATCAGATTTAAGATGGCTGACTGATTGCCATTTCATTCCTTAAACGTGTCCCCAACCATTTATCAGACATTCATGGTCAGATTTTGTTCAAACTTGGCAAATCTCACACGTCACAAATGTTCTTCCATGTCACATGACCAAGTCAGTTGTCAGTTGTAGTTGCGCAGACACATAGATCTTGTAAAGATGGGCTCGCCCTTTAAGTGTATACACCAAAATTACCAAAACCATGGGGGCTATGACATTTTATGCTTTATTATACGCCCGATATATATATATATATATACATATATACATATATATATATATATATATATATATATATATATATATATATACATATATATATATATATATATACATACATATATATATATATATATATATATATATATATATATATATATATATATATATATATATATATATATATATATCGGGGCATATTATGTGATTCCGTCCGTCCGTCCATCTGTCTGTCTCTCTGTCTCTGTCTGTCTGTCCGTCCATTCCTGTCTGCACTCTAACTCCCAAAGTTTTCAACTTTCACGTTTCGTATTTGGTACATAGGTACAGACTGCGGAGACGGTGCATCTCGACATACATTCGTCATCTAAAGTGGTTGCCATGGCAACCAGGATGCTGTTTTCCATGTCGTAGCACAATTCTGTATATGCCTTCTTATTTGGGCGTATATTGTGCTCACTTGTTCTTGTTTTTCCTGTTTATATTTTGAAGACCCATATGCAAAGCCAGCTCCACATGCATTGCAGCAACAAACCCTAATTTTGAAAATTTTGCTTGTTTGAGAGATCAGCTTAGCTATGATGTTTTGGAAATGGACCCACTGAAACCTACCTCTGACAATATCAACGAAAACTCGTTAAAATCAGAGACACCTACACTGGAACTCGGTAGAGTGCATACATACCCCCACCAGGCTGAGCAGTTTACATTTTGCATCCCACTGATAGGCCAGATCTGCACGGATCCGGATCCGGACCTCAATCAAAATATTATCGACTTGGTCTTGTCAACTACCCAACTCCTCCACCAAGTTTCATTCGAATCCATCCATGACTGTCTGACATATTGTGCTTCATGTCGTTTTTGCCCGATCTCTCAATTGTGAAGAATCACTTTTAAAAAGAAAAAAATTGTAGCCGGAATTGGGGAGATTCACACAAATAATTATTTATCTTATCTAGATCCGGATCTTCGCCAGACTCTAATCACTTTGTTCTAATCACACACCCAACCTGTGCACAACGTTTTGAGATATCTTGCTCCCAAATAGGCAGACAAGGGTGAAAGCATAACCTCTGTCCACCTTCAGTGGTGGAGGTGAAAATGCAAAATTTAGCTTGGAATATGGCTGTAACGCTAAAATACTTTTATTTCCATCATTATAGTTTTCCAACCACTGTGTAAAGTGTACAATGAGGGTGTAATTGTTTTGACTTCAAAGTTTTTCCCTTCTCAAAGTCCAAGCCAAAGACATGACCTTATCTCCCATGGCATTGGACAACGATCCTACCACTGGGAAGAATGTGTGACTGACTCAAATGTACATAGAAAAAAAAGGACTAACATTTGTGTCAATTTTGCTTTGAGTGCAAAACCTTTTGACTTTGACTCGTCCATATGAACTTTGAAACTTGATTTTGTGTTTTCTAACTCGTATGCTCCCAGACTCAGTGGTGGAATGCTTAGACGTTAGAGCATCCGCTCTGTGTCTGGGAGGTTGGTGGGTTTGAACCCCCAGCCGAGTCATACCAAAAACTTTGAAAATGGTACATGTTGCTTCCTTGCTGGACGTTCAGCATTTAAAAGGATAGAGCGCATACAAATAACACTGAGAAGGCAATGGCAAAACCACTCATTGTAACACTTGCCAAGAAACTGCTTCGGCCGAACCCACGCTCCGTAAAGAGTACGGTACATCAACATCAAATCAAAAACTCTTATTCTGTAAGTTTTTGCTTCGAATGGTTTCTCATATTTATTGTAACGTCAAACTGTTTGTAAAGAGCATAAAAGGATAAATAAGTTTGAGGGCATTGTAAAAAAATCAGATTCTGGCAGAAAAGAGGAATTCTTTTTGTTTTAATTCCAAACGATGATGAACTCTCCAAAAGAAAGACGTCAAAAGTCAGTTCGGATGAAACAGAATTATGCCTCGCCATAACTGTATTTGTACAAATTAGAATGTTTCTATTTATTCAGATGAAAGAGACCTGGGCAAAATGAGCTAAACGTTTTTTTCTTGTCTTCTTGCATTCTCATGTACCCATCAGATGGTTTCATCACAACATCTCGGGGCTGGAGGCCGAGCAACTACTGATGACACGTGGAGTTGATGGAAGCTTTCTGGCACGTCCAAGTAAAAGTAATCCTGGGGATTTCACACTATCTGTCCGGTGAGTGTTGATGGCCCTTGAACTTCCACTTTATTTTTGCGACGCTGCAAAAACAGTTTGTTGCTGGCACCCACACCTTATCTTTTTAAACCAGAGGACTTTTGACTTCCTTGCTTCCTTCACTCATTCAGGATTTGCTGGAGCAGGTTACTTGCATCCACAAAATGCTCAACAGTTCACTGTACGAAAGAACTGTGGGCCATAATTATTTATTTTGGTTGTAGTACTTGAGAGGATCGCTTGACGCTGATGTACCTCTCACATTAACATGGACTTTTCATCTACACTTCCTCCTTTAAGGTCTTGTACATTCGCCTGTCCGATTTCTCCACTCTTTTTTTAAACCTCCTTTCTCTCCTCCAACTTCTCCACCCTTTTTTTTCCCCTACACTTTTGGGGGAAGGGGCATTTGCATCCCTCCTCCTTCCACCACCCACTTGCACAAAGCAAGGTAAATAGTTCTGATCCTTGAGTTCACAAGACTGCTTAGAACTTTGTGCCAGAACCAATGGCTTGTTTGGCAGAACCAATGGCTGAACCAACCTTACTGTATCTAACAAGCAAAAAGTTTGAGGCAGACATAATTATGGTATAATGCTTTGATGAATGGATCTTTTGCATTGGTGTAGCTTTCATATGATGGCGTGTGTACAAGTATAAATTTTTAAAAAATTGAAAAACTTGGAGGTTATGATTTGGCATTGCTGCAATTACAGTGCCTATAGAAAGTCTACACCCCCTTTCAAAATTTTCATCTTTTGTTGCCTTATAACCTGGAATTAAATTGCATTAAATCGGTCTTTTTTTTCCACCTTTTATTTACACATCGTAACCCACAACTTCCAAGTGAAAAACGAATTATACAAATTTCAGAAAATTCATGAAAATACAAAACAAGAATATCTTGTTTGGAGAAGTGTCCACCCCCACACCCCCGAGTTACTACTTGGTGGAAGCACCTTTGACAGCAAATTTACAGCTGTTGAGTCTGTTGAGATAGGTCTCTAACAACTTTGCAACACTTTGGGCAATATTTGCCCATTCTTCTGGACAAAATTGTTCAAGCTCAGTCAACTTGTGTGGGGAGCGTTGATGGGCAGCAATCGTCAAGTCATGCCACAGATTTTCGATTGGATTTATGTTGGGGGTCTGACTGGGCCGCTTTAGGACCTTTATCTTTTTGTTCATTCGCCGCTCCAGTGTAGCCTTGGCTGTGTGCTTCGGATCATTGTCATGCTGAAAGGTGAACTTCCATCCCAATTTCAGCTTTCTTGCAGAGGACAGCAGGTATTCCTCTCGCAATTTTCTGTTTTCCTGACTCCATCCATTTTCCCTTCTATCCTGATAAGTGCACCAGTTCCTGCTGATGAGAAACATCCCCATTACATGATGCTGCTACCACCATGCTTCAAAGTAGGGATGGTGTTCTGTGGGTGATGTGCTGTGTTGAGTTTGTGCCAAACATAATGTTTTGCATTTAGGCCGAAAAGTTCCATCTTGGTTTCATCAGATCACAAAACTTTTTGTCACATGGTTTCAAAATCTCTGGAGTCGTTTTTTGCATACCTCAAACCGGACTCAAGGTGGGCTTTATTGAGTCAGGGCTTCCTTCTTGCCATTCGACAGTACAGGCCAGACTCGTAGAGTGCTTAAGATATTGTTGTCAATGCACACGGTGACCAATCTTTGCCATAAAGGACTGTAGCTCTTTCAAAGTTATCATTGGCCCCTCTCTGATCAGTCTCCTCCTTGCTTGATCATCCAGTTTGGAGGGACGGTCTAATCTAGGCAGGGTCTTGGTGGTACCACACGCCTTCCACTTCTTCATGATTGACTTGACTGTGCTCCAAGGGATATCCAAGGCCGTTGAAATCTTTTTATACCCATCCCCTGATCTGAGCCTTTCCACAACCACAACAGAGTCTTTTGAAAGCTCCTTGGTGTTCATGGTTGAGTCTTTGCTGTGAAATGAACTTCCCTGCAGAGAAAACTTACAGGAACAGCTGATTTTATTCAGAAATTATCAGAATCACTACAATTTAACACAGGTGGAGGCCGATTAACTCGGTGTGATTTTGAAGGTGATTGGTCACACCTGAGCTGATTTACAATTGCTATTATAAGGGGGGTGGACACTTATCCAACCAAGATATTCTAGTTTTGTATTTTTAATGAATTTTCTGAAATTTGTCGAATTTGTTTTTCTTTTGGAAGTTGTGGGTTTCGATGTGTAAATAACGGTGGAAAAAAAGTCTGATTTAATGCAATTTAATTCCAGGCTATAAGGCAACAAAAGGTGAAAAAGTTGAAAGGGGGTGCAGACTTTATTTTGGGACTGTAGATGGGTTGGGGGAAATATGGGCTCAAAATGAGGAAAAGTACAATTCTAGCATCACACCTTCCCAAGAGACATAACGAACTAATGGCAAAACTTGCTGGCACATGACAGTCTTGAGTAATGGCTGCTTGCGTGACTTGTTTTTTTCTTCTGAACAACCAATGGCCACTGTCGTAACATGACTTGAGGTGGGTCATTCAAACAATGACTTTGGAAATATAAATGCGATGACAATTCATGATCATCTCGGAACCGTCATTCCATCACACATTTTGTAATATTTCATCGCATGTTGTAGCCTGTAGGGCCTGTTGTTTCTTTGTTTTTTCATTGCCTTGGCCTCATCCGTGCGTAACTTGGGTGAGTAACGTTTCTCCGAGCACTGTGCACCAACTTGTTAATGCAGGGGCAGAGCCAAGGATGTTATAATGCCATGTTGTGCAGAAGGAAGACTCGCCTATTCTCAAGTGTCTTGTTTTTTTTTTTTTCTTAGTGTCTGTTAAAGTTACTTCTTTCATTTGAAGACTCAAGCTTCAGTCATATAATAGTGAAATGGATTTGGTCTTTGTTAATTTCACCTTTTCTAGTTCTATGAACTTCCTGCAGTAAAGCTATGGCTTGTATAGTGCCAGTCAAACATTTTGGTACTTTTCTCCTGTGGTTCTTTGACATTGTTCTTCATCATGCACAGGACTTCAGAACCAGTACCATACCACTTTTCACCTTAAAAAAAATCCTTCTCTTGCCATTTTTGTTCATCTTCACTATAATGTTATGCAATCACCAACAGTAGACTTTAATTTGATCAATTTCAAACGCTGAAAATGTTTGTGTTTTATTTTTTATTTTTTGTCTAACTGCACATGCACAAAAATATTTCCAAGTAGAACTAGTCTCCGACATCCTCATCACACAGTTATCAGTCTTGAGAGCGCACATCAACACCGACAAATTGAAGACTAAAAAATTGTGGATTATCCTTGATCTCTCAACAGTCTGAAATCTTTCATGTCTGAGGTGGTATCACAAGTAGAGCTCATCTTGGTTGAGCCTGCCACAAATGCAACAAGTGCAGAGCATTCATTCTCAGATGTCTGAACACTTATCGGTGGTCTCCAATGAAACATAGAACATATGAAACATTGTACATTGTGTTGCATTTTGATATAATAATGCGATACCCTAAACTTGATGGATGTTGCTGTTCACTTCGTTCAAAACGAGTATCACCAAAACACATTTGCATGTTTCTTTTCTGAAAAAGATGACTCATCTTGACTGTACAGTCTTAGGTACATGAATAATATCTCGTTAAGTTACACGCATTAATATTTGCTTAAAACGCATCCATTTTATTTTGCAAAATAGTACATTTGCATCATCCTTCATTTTATGCTACACATCTTTCTTTATGCTCTTGGCATGGGTTGCAGTTGGTGTAAAAACATCAGTATCTACAAATTCATGTATCATTTTCAAAATGAGTCATTTGATCGTAAAAATGGGTTCAGCATTTTTGGTGAGAAAGTACATGAGCCGAGAATAGAGCCTAAAATACAATTGCTCATCCTGATTCGCTGCAACAGGCTGTAACGCTTTACAGGAGCTTCCACCACCCATGATAATTTAATAGTGAAGTAACTTTGAAAGTGTCAAAGTACAGTAAACCCTCTTCCAAAGGGGGGGGGGGGGTTCAGTTACTGAAAAATGGTGCATTTGGCAAAAAATGTGTTGCACAAGCTTAAGATCTCATGGGATAAATGTGGATAGGGGAACGCGGCCATGGTACGTAATATACAGACAAATGTTTTATACGATTTTTTTTGTTTTTTGTTAATAAAAACTTTCAGAGGGAATACCTATACATCTTACTATATTAAACAAGTAAAAACAAAGACAGAAAATGTCATAGCCCCAGTTGTTTTAGTAATTTTTCTGCATGGAGTTAAAGGGCTCGCCTGTATTTATGTGCCACTAAAATGGCCGCCAGTCTCCCAGTCGGCCATCTTTTATCAGATTGCAAAATAAAGTGAGGCACATGTGTGTGCCATCATGTACTGTATTTCTGCCAAGTTTGAACCAAATTAGACCATGCATGTGTGAGAAATGGTTGGGGACACATTAAAGTAGCAAAATGGCTGCCAGTAGGCAATTTTGGATCTGATCTTGAAAATAAATGACGCACTTATGTAAGATATTATTTTTTATCTGTGTGTCAAGTTTGAACAAGATCAGTAAACCCATGTCCGAGAAATTGTTGAGGACTTGTTCGACACCAGGGTTTTATTTTCAACTAAAATGGCCACCAGTCAGCCACTGGGCTGATCCCCAACAAATTTTGCATAGTTGTTCGTTATACCCAGGGTCACGTCATGGGCACAAATAAAAACAATCTTCACCAACCCCCCCTCCCCCACAGCCTGGAGAGTGTGAGTGGAGATGGAGACAACCTTTGATTTTCACCCGTCCACATGCCACAGTGCAGTTGGTTTACTGACCCCCTCCTGCAGACGGGGAATTATTAGATGGCGAAAAATATATTTGCCACCCCAAGGTTGCTCCTAAAAGAAGCAGGAGTGGATGTTTCTAGTATACAGTATACAAATTTGTTGGGTGGGGGGTTAATTTTTTGAGACTGGAGCATTATCGGCCTCAACATCCATCGAAGTGGCCCTTGTTGCGTTCACTTCATCATTCATCTGGCACACTCAATAACCTCTCCATCTTTTCAATGAAAGGATTTCTCCGAGGAACTTGAGACACCGATGCACTTAAAGGCATGGAATCTTTCACACGAGCATGCATCTTATCCGCACTTGAACGAATGGTATATCTGGTGGACTCGTTCAGATGATACTCATGGTCGATTGACACTACACTCATCCTGCCACGCAAACCTGTCTAAAATCACGATTTTCTCTACTATTGTTGTAACTTTATGGGATTTCTTCACTCTACTACCACTTGGAGATGCTTTGCGTTCCAGTGCCATCCTGTATTTTAAGTTAAATAAATCTTTTGGGCACAAGCACTGTACAGACTGAAAATGGCATGGATGGTCGAAGCTGGCAAGAAATGTCACCTCTGCACATGACGTGGTCACAGCACCACATTCAAGCCTGCATATAATCAAGTTTTATTCCCATTCAGAAAATGAGCACAGCATTTATTCCCACACGTATAAACAAATCCTTGGGTTGTTATCTCCATTTGGGTTTCAGGAGGTGGGAGGAATTTCTCCCAGAACTCAAAATCTCCACCTCCCTTTTTGGTAAAGTATCATGATTCATGAACCAAACTGTGAAACTTCATTCTCATAGTCTTGTTCCAAGGGCTCTTTTTCAGACTCTTCACTGAACCTCTGACAGCCTCCACTTGTCGCTCATTTGTCATGATATTCCCTGTAATTATTTTTTCAAGTACTCGGTAAGTGTTTTCTTTATCATTCCTGGAGCTCTGACTATCACTGGTACAATTTCAGCTCTCTTCAATTTCCAAGTCTTCTTGACCTCATTTTTCAGACCCCAGTGTTTGGTTATTTTCCTGATTTCTGCAGCAGTTAGTCCAAAGTTTGACCTCAAAACTGAAACCATGAAAACCATGAAACCTCTTGTCCTCAAAACTGAAACCTTGATCAACAATGCTGACTTTTCTTTTGTGTATTTGAGCACCATGTCCAGACGCAATGCTTTGTTTGCAATGTCCACACAAGATGGGATCATCTTGTCATGCAGGAGCATTATTTGTTCATTTTCAAGCATTGGATTTGGTTTGTGTGTGGAGAAGATTGGGAATTGTGAAGACCCGTGTTGGACAAGATTTTACTGTATTTGCACACACCTCACTGCATGTGCCATTCTGCTAAAGAATGTTCGTGCACCGTTAGAATAAAATTTTGTGGTCGAAACTCTTATTTAGACTTTTATTTAACAAGTGATGAAACTAGTCCGGCAGCTGAGTGAGTGTGGAGCATTGGCATTCTCATGTACATGCACTACTTGTGAATCTCTGCAGCTGTCGAGCAACTCTGATGGAGTTTGAAACAGCAAAAGGCTTACCTTGTGTAATCTTTTCTTAGATGCTTTATGCAGTTTCTTTGGCGAGGAGAGCATGGGAGGTGTATATATTTATTGGTCCTCAAAAGTTCTACGAAGATTGGTGAAAATAGGACTGTTGGTTTTTACATCACGGTTGATGAAGGTTGTGGACAAGTATTTTTTTTTTTTTTGTATGCCTTGTCGAGGCTCGTATGAGAGGTAACACACAACTCACAGCAAGGGGGCATGAGGCAAGAGGGGCGGGAGTGGAAGGGACAAAACAGTGGGGAACAGACACATTAGGTGAACTGTGGAAGGGAGAGGGATGGGGATGGGACGGGGAACATGGCGAAGAGAAGATGGACATTACAGGGACTTTCAGGAAGGAAAGCAGGGAATTGAAGGAAGTGGGCTTGGGTGGATTATCGGGGGTAGAAAAGATCGAGGATTTGGATGGGGGAAGATAAGAGGTGGTGGTGAACAGCTGTTTTGAAAGCCTGGATGGAAGAATGGGAAAGAATAGAGTGAGGAAGTTTATTCCAAAGGTGGGAAAAAAGAGGAATGAAAGAGTTTGAGGTCTGTTGTGCACATGTTCAATTTGTCCTCGTCAACTCTTGCTTTGAGAAAACTGATAGGTCACGACCTATGGACCCATGTCCAAATTTATAATCCATATTACCCTCACTGAAATGGTCTGAACATATCATTGTACAGGTGCTTATTCTTAAGCCTTTTCTCCCAAAGGGCTATAACCAATATCTCGGGAAGGGGGAGGGGACTCATCCATGGGAAGGGAATTTCACTGCAATTCCTCTAAGTGGCAACAACCCCACAGCAAATATAATCCTTTAACCTGAAATTCAATTAACACTTCATAAGCAAAACTCCCATTAACATCGAATAATTACCAACTTCTGGTTCTTGGTTGAACTTCTGAGAGGTCAATGTGTCAAGATTGGAAAAGAGAAGTTTGCATGTACACATCATCATCATAATCATCTGAATTTTTTTCACCTCAAGGCATCCTCATAATGAGTATGCAGCCACCTGGCTGTGGGTTTGCATTGCATCAGCTACGCTGCTGAGCAGTGCCTCATTTATAATTTGCCCATGATACTGGCACACAATGGCCGACTAATTTTAAAAGATGCCTTGGGATCTTTTAACCTTTTTCACGTGTTGACTTTTCCAGGCGCAATGGGGCTGTGACGCATATCAAGATCCAAAATACTGGCGACTATTATGATCTTTATGGTGGTGAGAAGTTTGCGACACTTGCTGAACTGGTGCAATATTACACGGAGCATCAGGGACAGCTCCGCGAGAAGAACGGTGATGTCATTGAGCTGCTTTTCCCACTCAACTGTGCCGACCCCACTTCTGAAAGGTCACAACCACAGTTACATGATATTCAGACCTTTAGATTCTGGGTCCGAGTCTCGATATTGTGTTGTGTCCGAATGAAATATCAACGTGTTGGATATTGAATTGAGCATGAACTTGAGCATGAAGCGGTGGGAGGAGGTTGGAGGTTGGATTTGTGTAACTATAAAGCCCCAAATAATTTGACAAGCAAAACAGTTTGAAATGCATTGGTGAACGGGATGTTGGTAATGTTTAACAGTATGAGGTGGATGAGATGTTGGTAATGTTTAACAGTATGAGGTGGATGAGATGTTGGTAATGTTTTACAGTATGAGGCGGATGGGATGTTGGTAATGTTTTGCAGTATGGTTGGATATTTTCAGATTGTTAGCATTGAAACCCAATCTGTTGTAATTGTTGGCCTGTTTATAAGCTCTACTTCAAGCCTTATATCATTGTTTAAAAATAAATAAATAAAGGAAACTAATGCAAATAACAATTTGTCCCAACTTAGTTTTTGTTTTTATTTTTCGACATTCCTAATTCCCCTTTTTTTGTATGCACCTTGGATTTTGATCCTTTGGATGTATGTTAGTGCAAGGGAAGTTCATTTTGTTGGAAGGAAAAACAAGCTTGGACAGGGTTTGCTTGCTTGTCGATGGGAGAAAGGTAGGGGTGGAAGTGAAGTATGTTGCCATTGTTTCTCAAGTTCTTTAAACACAGAGGTTGTTTCACTTCATTTTAATCGAGCTGTTAAACTGCCCTGCATGTCTACCCCCTCCAATTAATCTGCTTCCTCTTTATTTTTGCCATTTCCCATGCATAAATGTAATGTGTGTACAGACGTCTGCATTTTTGGCACTATTTGACTCGATGAAGATTCATTGATAACAAACATCTTTCATCTGTGTTTTTAAGATGCATTGTTCCCACTTCAACTTGCCTTTTACTTGTACATTTTTACAGAAATCATGGACTGAAAGATTTTCAAGACCTTTTGAAATATGATGACTTGATTTTAATATCCATTCATCTCGTCCCAAGACATTATTTAGGGACAAACAATTAAATTCATTGTTCGATAAGGCTAACTACGTCGATTGGGCCACCATGCTGCTTGTCTTCATCATGGGGGTATTGAAAACAAAATATATAATTCATGAGATTATTATTTTTGGAATTTATTCAATTTCGCCTTTTCGCCGTGCCACAATCTTCTTATATATTTTAATTACAACTCATGCTGATTAACATAAATAATTTCAGTTTTAACTTCAACATAAACATTCCTTCTGTTTGTCGTCGATTTTGTTCTTTGTTCCTTCAAAACAAAGGGAAGTAATTCCCAACTCGGCAGTACACATACAACCTAAAATCTTGACTTCTTATTTTATTTAATTCTGTCTTCATTATAAAAATGCAAAGTATTAACAAAAAACTGTGCATGGAAAGGACATCCCATTTTTATTGTGCAATGTTTTATTATCCCCACACTTTTTGAAAAAAAAATCTGGGGGATAGTGTCATCTGTCTGTCTGTCTGTGTGTTCGCCCGTCACTCAAAACGTCTCCCTAAATGGTTGGGTGAAAATTCCCCAAACTTAGTAGTTACGATAACCACATAGCACGAAGGTGTAAGAGCAGTATAATTTTGGCCCCACCCCCTGGGGTAGGGTCAAAAGGTCAAAAACCAAAAATGCAATTACAGGTACATTTTAAAACTTTTTTAATGAAACCTTGTATATGTGATCAACATTGGGGGACGCATGAAATATGTAACGATTTTCGGGGATTTGACCCCAGGTTCATGACCTTGGGGTGTGAACTTGTTGTCACACGGGTCAAAACAGGAAAAAAAAAATTTAACGCAAAATTTAATATTTGGTCATTCCTGATGGAACCTTTTGCCATCTTTCAACTTTGCTTTCGGTGGGAAGCATGATGATTTGTGATGGTGTGCAATCGAGTTTACTCTAGTTTTATTTCCTTTCTTTTATTTTTTTCAAAAAAAATTGATAAGATCATCATCCCACTTGATAATAAAATTGCATTTTCCAACTGCATTCTACTTTTCCTTTTTGCTTGCAAACTCATCCAATGCCAATTACTGGTGCGATGAACCAAACTCAAAATGTTTTCATGCTACCTTACAATTTAAAAATATATAACTGTAATGATGTTCCAAATATCCTTTCGAATTTATAATAATACATCTAAGATGATTGATTTGCATTTGACTTTCTCAGTATCCACATAACCCAATTATAGCATCATTGATGTTCATATCGGGATTTTGTGCGGGTCAAGCCATCGTAGTTAGTGTTCCATCGGCCTTTTTTTATGGACAGTTTTTCACAACATTGGCTGTATGTATTATTGGGGTCACTTTCTTGTTGAAAGATGAATTCCTGTTCAATGAGACATTCCTGTTGGAACGGAATGATGGATATTATGCAAAACACCGACATCCTTTGATGAGATGTAGCTCCACACTTTTATTGATCTACCTCCATACTTCACTGTAGCTATTGTACCCTGACTGTTATCCTGCTCCCTGGCCCACCTTTCAACAAACTGCCATTGATTATTGCTAAAAAGGTTAAACGTACTCGTTTGTAAAGAACACCTTCTCCCAGGTTTGGTCATCCCACATTTCATTTCCGCTGCCTATTTCAGTCTTTTTGTTTGGTTTCTTCTCCTCAGCAAAGGTTTTAGGGCAGCTGTACTTTCTTCCTTGACCAGTTCTGTCGTCAACAGTATCAGTTTCACGTATCCTCCTCAGTATTGCATACAGATTCTGCTGTAACATGAAGTCAGGAGGTTGCATTCTGCCACATGGAGTAGCTTTCACCAGCTAATACTTTCATTTCCAGAAGCATATCATGTAATATTTCCTCCTTCGGACCCATAAAATTCACCACCCATTCAATACACTACAATGATATCACTGCCTACACTTTGAATCCAAAAATATTCCTCCTGCAGGTGTGACACATTCTAGTTGCTTGCCTGACAACCAATCACAGTGGATTATGTCAACACTGTACTATGTCCAGCATTTAAATTTTGTTTACACCAACAATGTCATTCAATCATGATTTTTGCATTGTAAACCCAATTTCCCATGTTCTCACCTGTTATGAATACAATATGATGACTGAATAACCATGTTTTTTTTTTCCCCACCAACTTTTCCCCAAAACTTACAACATTGACTTTTAACAACAACAATCATGGTCTTGGGAAGCAAGTAACTAAATTATGCATATTTTTCTGCAGTTTTCATTGTAACTATTTTACCATGTTCAGCAATCGCCGAGCAAGGTAAAAGAGCACCCTTGAAATTGTCCTCGTTTAAAAGCAGTTTAACGTCCACTATATTTATTTATACTAACCCTCACTGTATCACACAATTCCATGCAGCAAACGTGATATAATTTCATCTTGGAGTCATTGTCACATGTAGCAGTAGCAGTAGCAGTGGCATTAACTATGGTGAGGTCACAATAAGTAGTGAAACAGCAATATGTGCTTTTGGTTGGATTTTCTTTTCCCCACAAATATCCTGTTGAGGTTAGAAAGTACAATTTGGTTTGCTGGATCGTAGATGGGACAAGATGCAAACACTTATGGTACAGGAATGTCGATACATTGAGGAATGCATGCATGCTTACACAAGCAGGTTTTGTTTGCGGCTGTTTCAGCACCAAAGTTCTTTATTGATCATGTTTAATTTTTCAAGGAAAAAAAACAAACATGCTGTAAAAGATGTTTTACATTAAAAACCACTCACTCGGCTTGCATTGCAGACAAAATATATATATATATATAAACTGCCAAAATGATGTATGTGATGCACATGTGCCAGATTTTGACCAAAATTTCAAACAACGCTAGGTGGTTCCATGGCCACATCTCTGGCCGTGATGCCGAGAAGCTGCTTACGGAAAAAGGCCGTGGTGGGAGCTTCTTGGTGCGTGAGAGTCAGAGCAAGCCTGGTGACTTTGTGCTGTCTGTGCGCACAAGTGAGGACCGTATCGATGGGAGCGAAACCAAGCCCAAGATCACGCACATTATGATCCGCTGCCAGGTATTGTTCTCAAATAAGTCAGATATATTATATCAAGTTGATATCTGATTTCAAAAATAACTACATAAACAAGTAAATGTGCATCCTGACTCTAATTCATGGACTTTTTTGTGTGGGTTTGCGTGTTTGTCATGCTACTCCTCCGAAACTCCGAAGCTGATTACATCCAGACTTGATACGTAGGATCAGCATGACCCCAATTAGTGCATTTGGTTATTTTTATCTTTGGCAGTAGTCTTGGGGGTGGGGTGGGGGAGACGATGCAAATTCTCGATGTAAATGTGTATTGTGTAGCACCACTCCAGGTGGGAGAGGTCCCTTACAGCACAGTATTCTGGTCTCCACGTTTTCCAGTGCAGTGAGGTGTTTTGAATCACATCGTGAGAGGTATTTTGGAGAGCTGTTTTGAATTGCGTGTTTGAATTGGGATAATAGTAGAACCCCCCTGGCTTCTCCAATAGCTTCTTGTAGGATATTATACGCTTATCATTGTCTTGCCAGAAGGTGAATACCTACCCTGATATGTTGTACTTCGAAGGGAATAGCAAGATTTTTTGGGGGGAATCTGCCTGTACTTGTCAGCAGTTAGGATATAAATACTTCATTGCCATCCATCATAGAGAGAAAACACCCTGAGATAATCAACATCACTTTTGATGAGTTTCAACATTTTATCTCAACAGCAGCTATTGTGCCTCCTTATGGAGCCCTGCATGCAGTTTATCCTGAAGCAAAGAATCTTGCCATCATTTATTTGGATGGAGTATCATGCACCAGCCATAAACTTACATTTCTACTCGCAGCATCCCGTAGTAAAAATACCATGATATAAAGAAGGAAGCCTTTTATTCTTGCAATGGTTGAAAGAGCTCAAAAAATTGGAGGTGATATATATTTCATAACAGCAAAGAAAAAACAATTTCTAGGGCAATTGAGGCAGTGGGGTGCTGCTTATACACTGCCCAGCTTCTGATTGAAATGAAATCATAATTTTACCATAGGTTTGCGTTAATTTGAAGCAACAATTTTACTTGATAGTTTTTTTATCCCCCGCCGCGTGGCGGAAGGGGGATATTGTTGTCACCCGGGTCGTCCGTCCGTCCGGCTGTCCGTCCGTCCAGCTGGCTGGGCGTCAACATTTCTAGCTATGAGTGCGATAACTCATAAACTGTTCGTCATATCGATTTGAAATTTGGGTCACACATGTACCACCTGAAAAGGAAGAACCCAATTGATTTTGGGCGTGGCCGGATCCAAGATGGCCGACTGGGGCGGCCATCTTGAAAAAAATGTTTCAATGGCGGGGGATTCCCCATCTCTGATAGGTATATTTTTTCTCTCCAAGGATTGTTTCCATGTTTGAGGGTGGGACAGATATACAGACAGACAGACAGACAGACAGACAGACATGCAGACCGCATTAGCCTATCATATAGCTTCTTCTTCTTCTTCTTTCGGCTGCTCCCGTTAGGGGTCGCCACAGCGGATCATCCATATGATCCGCATAGTGATTTAGCACATGTTTTACACTGGATGCCTTTCCTGATGCAACCCAGGTCGCCTCTTACGACACAGGGATCTGGTACACCTATTTTAACCGGGGTATACACCGGCCCAGTACATTGGTACTCATTTCACCGACCTCGGAAGGATGACAGGCTGAGTCGACCCCCTGGTGTTATACGACTTGGTATATTCATATATATGCAGTACACATATATATATATATATATATATGTATATGTATATATATATATGTATATATATATATATATGTATATATATGTATATATATATGTAAATGTATATATATATATATATATATGTATATATATATATATATATATATATATGTGTATATGTATATATATATATATATATATATATATATATATATATATATATATATATATATATATATATTCAGTGGCCCGACGAGGCTTGAAAGTAAATGCAGAGTATCCACTTCATAAAATGATTAGTCTATCATATATATATATATATATATATATATATATATATATATATATATATATATATATATATATATATATATATATATATATATATATATATATATATATATATATACTAACAGGTACCTGTGGAACTTCCTCGCAATGTAAAATGTGACTTCAAATCCTCCACTCCTACCCACCCTCCCCCACTCGCAAACTCCAATTCATCTACCCCCTCCCAAATCCCAGGTCCTCAACTTTGCCTTTGGAAATTCCAGCTCATCAACCCCCACTTCCCCCACCACAACTCTTCAACCCCCTTCAAAAAAGTCCTCAACCCCTCCCCCCCCCATCCAAAGTTTCAACCTCCCCCTCCCAACTCAGTCCCATATTTTCTCTCATCCCAACCCCCCCTCCATCTCTGAACCCAACTCTCTGTCCTCCCTTCCCCCATCTCCCTCATAAAAATGAAAGGGCATTCTTCCATCAACCATTACATATTATGGTGGCACCACAATCACCGAGTTTGAAGTTGTCTTACTTGAAACCACTTGATCATTACTCGTCAACAAATGGCTTTCTCATAATTCTGGTGTACAGTATTTTATATCACCAATGATCTCTCGAAAAGCATTTTTTTCATGTTTTGTAAAAATAAATAAAATAAAACCCACTTTTGATTCCTACCGACCCGCCTTTCGATGCCTCCAACTTGCCACATATGTTTATTTACTTCAACTAATGTGTGAATCACACGTCCATGCACATGTGACATACAATTTGTAAATCCTGTACTTGCACATGATTCAGCCTTGACAACT
>NC_140964.1:123729636-123739636 GCF_056783735.1 Eptatretus burgeri | reverse complement strand
CGTCCTTCAGGAACGAGGTGAGGGACTGTGCCCCCTTGAGGCGGATCGCGACGAGGAGAGTCCGGTCGAGCCTTGCGAGGTAAAGGGGGCGAGTGCTGTGAACGGGTGCACGTGGAGCTTGGGGGTTATGGAAACCGCGGGACCTCTTGAGGTGGTGCTAATTCCCAGCGTGGTTGTTCCGGTGTGTGTTCTGTCGAAATGTGTGTTTGCGAGTGTGCCAAAATGCCAGCTTTCCAGCACGCATGGTGTGGATGAAGAACCGTGTGTGGATGAAGCACCGCGTGTGGATGAAGCACCGCGTGTGGATGAAGCACCGCGTGTGGATGAAGCACCGCGTGTGGATGAAACACTGTGTGTGTGAGCGTTGTGGCATGCAGGAGTGTGTGCGTTGAACGGCGACGACGACGGGACCAGATGAAGGACAAGGGCCGAGTAGCGGCCGTAGCTGAATTGAGAACCGTGCCGGGTTTGCACAGCAGCGAGCGCGGGGTCCGTGCTGTGCTACGCACAAGGCCTCCACGTGTGCGGCTGCGCAGGTGAAACCCGGTCCGGAAACGCCAGCGGTGGATGTTAGCCGATCCCGCGGATGGACAGAAGCTGGGCTGGATTCGGAATTTGGACCGGATGGGTTCTCCACGCGAGCGTGTTTGTAAAGCTCTGACGAGCAGAGCACATGTGTTCGTGTTCGAGCACATTCCCCTCGAAACGCAGGGCTTGCTTTGAGATGCGCAGAGTGACGTCATGGCTGCACGTGTGTTTGGAATCCGGCAGAAGGGAATTCCTGCCGGATGGTACCGTCCAAGAGGGACGGGGTGCGTGGGACGCAAGCAGCTGCCATGACGTCACGGAAAAAAGAGCGCGGCTGTGAACTGCCACGCTGGTGTTGTGCATAATGGAAAAAAAAATTGAGTTGAGAAAAGCAAACCTCGCTTCGGGTGAACAGGATTCCCAGGCAAGGGGTAGAAGACCCCCTTGTTTTGGGCACAGGAAGTACGAGTTAGGAGGATGGGTTAGAGTTTGTGAGACTGGCTTCATGGGGATATGGGTTGTACCTCATGGAGCCCGTGGAATGGATTAGTTAGAGGGATTTGTTTAGAATTAGGAAATGGATTTTTTGGAGACACGGACAGACTGGAAATGTGTAGTGCAGACGAAGCTAAGCAACGCAGAGTAAATGGAACGTGCATGAGTTTTAAGGGATGACGAGGGAGCACCCCTCGTAGGGGGTAGAACAAGACCAGAGGGGTCTGGAGGTGTCGTCCACCAGACGGCGGTCTCCTTGGGTTAACCTGAGGTGGTCCCTTCGGGTGGGTGCCTAGAATGTCCTATCCCGAAGAGAGGATGATCACCTGTCTCTCTTGTCATCTGAGCTCTAGCGTTTGGACATCAGGATTGCAGCACTCTCTGAGGTTCGGAGACCGGATTGCGGCGAGATAATGGTGGGTGGTTACACCTACTATTGGTCTGGTCGCTCTGATGGTTACCATGCCCAAGGAGTTGCTGTGGCTGTGCCCAATAAGCTGACCCCAATGATAATTGAGGTAACACCGGTCAACGAGCGTATTATGAGATTAAGGATTCGTCACTCCTTAGGTGTCATTTCCCTGGTCTCTGTTTATGCTCCGACTGAGGCGAGTGATCTCACCGTGAAGGATGCATTCTACGCCACGCTAGAGTCTGTGGTTGATCAGTGCCCCAGACGAGATACACTTCTAGTCTTGGGGGATTTCAATGCATCGACTGGAACTGATAGGGATGGTTTTGAGATGTGTGTTGGTCCCCATGGGTCAGGAACTATGAAGCAGAATAGCACTAAGTTCCTTGACTTTGCAAGAAGCCATGGACTTAGGGTGGCTGGTTCATGGTTTCAGCGCCCACAAGCTCATCGCTGGACTTGGTATTCCAACGCTGGCGGTGCGGCAAAGGAGATTGACCATGTCCTCATTGATGGTCGCTGGAGGATGATCCAGAACTGCAGGGTCCA
This sequence comes from Eptatretus burgeri, assembly GCF_056783735.1. NCBI lineage: Eukaryota > Metazoa > Chordata > Myxini > Myxiniformes > Myxinidae > Eptatretus > Eptatretus burgeri. Next base: position 123,737,652 of record NC_140964.1, on the reverse strand, counting down.
CTGGAGTGCTCAGTTCCTCAATACTGACCACCGGCTTGTTGTTGCAACTCTAAAGCTGCACCTTAAATCCTGGAGAATGGTACCATCCCAGCCTAGGCTGCATGTTGGCAAGCTCAAGGATGAGAGAGTAGCTGAGGAGGTTGCGAACAGGCTGAGTGGACTTTTGGGGTGTATGGGTGCTTTGGGGGGTCCTGAAGAGTTGTGGAGTGCCTTCGAGACCACCGTCCTTGATGTTGCTGGTGGATGTCTTGGAACTCACCACAGGGCAAAGAAGAATTTTCTCTCTCAAGGGACACTGGATACCATTGACCAGAGTTGCAGGGCCAGGCTGAAGGGCAGAGCTGAGCTGTTCAGGGAGCTGAGGCGTAAAACTGTACATGCACTGAGGGTGGACAAGGAGGCCTATGTGCGAGGAATCTGTGAGGGGGTAGAGCATCACCTGTGGACAGGTGATTCTCGTTCCACTTACAGGGGAATTCGTGCATTGCGTTCATCCAAGCCCATCCCTCGGAGAACTGCAGTTAGAGCAGAGAGTGGTCGGCTCTTGACAGAGGAGTCTGAAGTGAAAGCCCACTGGGCCGGTTACTTTGAGCGGTTGTACCAGGCTGATCCCCCAGCTGTCGAGTTGGACGTCAAGGGTGTTACAATCCCCGTTGCTGACCCTCGAATCAACTGTGGTCCACCTTCGCTTGTGGAAACACAGGCTGTGGTGAACCGGTTGAAACGGAGCAAAGCTCCAGGGATCTGTGGCATCCAGGCTGAACTTCTCAAGGCTGGTGGAAATGCTGCACTCGTGTCGTTACATGCAGTTTTGTGCTCTGCCTGGAACACAGGCATCATCCCAACTGATTGGAAGAGGGGCCTTGTTGTTCCTCTCTTGAAAGGGAAGAGTGATCGCCAAGACTACAACAACTACCGAGGGGTGACGCTGCTCTCAGTGCCAGGCAAGGTCTTTGCTCGGATAATTCTTGATAGGGTTCGCCACCATCTGCTTGAGCACCAGCGTCCAGAGCAGTCAGGCTTTACACCAAAGAGGTCAACGATTGACGGTATCCTTGCTCTTCGTGTCCTCACCGAACGCAGACGAGAGTTTCGGCAGGGGCTGCTTGCAGCCTATGTTGATCTCTGTAAAGCGTTCGATTCAGTGAATCGGGATGCCCTCTGGAGGATTCTTCGTCTTCGTGGGGTGCCACAAAAACTGATCGATCTCATGTCTGAACTCTACTCTGGTACTGAGAGTGCTGTGAAGTGTGGTGGTACCACCTCTGACTTATTTCCAGTTGTTACTGGAGTTCGTCAGGGGTGTGTACTGGCCCCCACACTTTCCAGCACTTGTATGGACTGGATTTTAGGGAGGATGTCGGAGATATCAAGCTGCTGTGCATCGTTTGGGAATGTCAAGATCTCGGACCTTGATTTCGCAGATGATGCAGTCATCTTTGTGGAGACTTTCGCTATCCTTTTGGGGGTCCTCGATGTGCTGAATGAGGAGTCGGAGCCGCTGGGATTACGGGTTTCTTGAGTCAAAACTAAGATCCAGGCTTTCGGTGACATCTTGGATGCTGCTGTCCTGTATGTGTCTGTTTGTGGTGAGGATGTTGAGTTCGTGGAGAGATTCACTTACCTTGGCAGTGATATTCATGTCTCTGCTGGCTGTGAGTTAGAGGTCAATAGACGTCTGGGTCGGGCCTGGGGAGTCATGGATTCACTGGATCATGGGGTGTGGCCCTGCCGGTACCTGTGCGGGAGGACAAAAGTCCGAGTCTTCAGGTCCTTGGTACTTCCAGTCTTGCTCTATGGATGCCAGACTTGGACTCTGACCAAGGATCAGAGACGGAGACTTAATTCCTTTGGTACCAGGTCTCTTCGGAGAATCCTTGGCTATCGCTGGTCGGATTTTTTGTCCAATGAGTGGTTGCTAAGAGAGACTGGGATGAGATTTGTTACCTGCATAGTCCGTGAGCGTCAGTTGCGGCTGTATGGACATGTGGCTCGTTTTCCTGACGCTGATCTTGCTCACCAGATTCTCTCAGCGAGGGAGTCTCATGAGTGGAGGAGGCCAGTGGGCCGACCACGTGCCTCGTGGTTGCAGCAGGTTGACCATCATCTCAAGGAGATGGGGATGGGCCTGGCATCTGCCTGGGGGATGGCCAGACGGAGGCCCCTAGAGTACCGGCGGAAAGTGCACGCAGCGACGTGCTGTCCTGGCACATGCTCCCATACCTGACCTGACCTGAGGGAGCACGAGTTAGTCAGGGGATTTAGTTTGAAGGATGGTAGTGTGGAGTGTTGATGTGAGTTGCGAAATGGAAGTGTGTGAGGAATGAGTGAAGGACACTGGGCCCAAGTGTGCGAGTGGAGCGAATGTGGTATGCATGGTGCGACTGACTCGTTGGGGGGAGGAGTGATTCCCACCCAAGGGACCCTGGGGTCGGTTTAATGTTAGTTAGTGGGTAGTCAAATTTACAAAAAGGAGGTCGTTTTGTTGTTGGTGTCGAGAGAAGGCACGAAACCCATTTAAAGGGGCGCAAGAGTTCATGGACCGGCTGGGAGCGTGGCAGTGGAAAGGTGAGTTTTGTTTAGTGGGCACCCCAGGCACTGGACTAGTCGGCCAGAGTCGGCTAAGGGCCCAAGAGGGGCCGGGATCGTGTAATGAGCACGGGCGACCCGTCGGAAACGGGACCCTTAGCACCAGAATTCCACGGGGGCAGTGTACTGGGCAGGGGCGACCCTCGGAAAGGGACCCGGGGCATCAACACCCCACATGGGCATCGGAAGGGGGGCAATACCAGAGAGGGCAACCCCCCACGTTGTAGGGAGCAGCTAGGCTCGGAGGCAGCCTGCGGGCCTGGGGGTGCCATTGTTAGAGTTCGGCAGAGGGGGAGTTCCTGCCAGTTGAGCCACGTTGCCCAGCCAGGAAATTGTGTGAGGGCACGTATGAAAATTTGAGTGCAAGGCCCAAACTTATAATGGACACCAACATAGGCGACGGGAATCATGGTTTTTCGAACCGATAGTTTTAAAGTGTGAGGCGTTTTTGGATAGCCCCGAGGTAGTTTCGGGTTAATGAATGTTAGGGTAGATTGGAGATGTACCCCTTCGCACCATCCATCCCTTCGCTCATTGTAGGCCGCTGGACTCACCTTGGTAGATCGCTGAACTCTGAGGAGGCCATTTTAAGGCTTTGTTGGGCCTCGAGACAGGACGCGTCTCTCCCTATTCCCCTCCAGAGAGGGAACGTAGTGGTTGGGAGTTGGCTCGGTTGACAGGAGAGGTTTGCCGGACAAAGACAATAAAGGGGGTTAAGGCCCGGTCACACCTTGACGTTTTAGCCAGCGATGGCAACGTGTTAAAATTTATGTAGAACGCTGGCTTACGTTGAACTTTTGATGTTTTTTTTTAAAGATTCGGACGTATTCATAGCGACTAGGTCTTATGTATAACGCATTGGTAACTACACAGAACGTTTCGTTGTGTTATAGATAACTTATACCAACGAATGCTGAACCTGTTGTCGGCCTACACAACCGATGCCCAACGATAGTCTAACTCAGGCATAGCGCGTTGCACGCATCGCCGACGATGTCGTGGCGTAGCCTATTAAAAGGCTGACGCACAACGATTCAAATCATAACTGCCGTAGAAATGGAAGGGTCAAAATCGCGGTCACACCTTGGCGATCTTGCCAGCGTATGCCGACGTAACAAAAAGTGTGTCTAAAACGTTGGGGCACGTCGAATACGGTATGGGTAAGTTTGGTATGCGCGAGTAGAACGCTAAATACGCTATCATAAGTCGTAGTAAGTAGAGTACGTCAAGAAATTTTGAACATGTTCAAAATTTTACGACGTACTCGGCGTATGACACACGTTCGCATGCGATGGGGATAAGTTTTACACACGATATGTGGACGCTTACACACGTCCACAAAGGCTACTTATAAGCTACTCATTAGTCGAAACACGTCGCGGTAATGTCTTTTTTACGCGAAACTTATTTCTAACTTATGTTTGACGTGCTTTGAACCAATTCTTTACGTAGTCCCAACACACATCGACGTATGTAGACGTATTCCAATGACGTCTTCCGATCGACAAAAAAAAAAAAGAATGTCTTTCTAGTTTACAACTGCCATATAAAGACGTGTTCGTAGCAGTTTTGGGAATTGGTATATAAAAATGCTGCTCATAAAAGGGGAACCCAACAGTGTTTTCGAGTTCCTTTTTGAGTCGATGTCCATATCAGCAGTATCAGTATCAGTATCAGTATTAGTATCAGTATTAGTATTAGTATTAGTATTAGTAGTAGTTTGTTCATGTTGGCAGTCGTAGGTGGGTGTGAGGGTGAGGGTGTGGGTTATGATGGATCGTCCTTGCGTCCGCGTGTCCACGGGTAGGTTCATAGGCTGCCACTCAACGATTTAAATGGCTGTATCTCCACGATTGAAAGTAGACGCTTGCGCTCAACAATTGGATTTTTTTTACACTCAACGACTTTTAAACCACTCAGCTAGTTTTATTGTTTACAATGAACGATTTAAATTGCTGTCACTCGCCTTTGTTTTTTTTTTTTGTTTTGTTTTTTTTGACGCTGGTGTTTGGAAATTTGAAGCGTTTCTTCTGAACGTGTTAAAACGCTCAAACTCGACTATTTTAAATAGACACTGCCGATGGACAATTGGAATCATTGCCAAGCTAGACATCGAAGTGTGAACATCCTCGTCATGCCGAAGAAAAGTTTGAAGAATGCTGCAAATAAGTGTCCTGGCCGTGGCCGTGGACGCTGACGCAAGGACGATCCATTATACCGACGTCTTTCAGCCTATGAGTAACTTAAAAGCAACGTCTGTCGACGTGTGGCAACGATCGCGTAACGTGCCAACAACAGGTTAATCATGGGTTAGAAATAAGTTTCGGGTACGCTAAACATTACCTCGGTGTGTCTCAACTTATGATTAACTTACAAGTAGCATGTGTTGACGTCTGTCAACGATCGCAGACCGTGCCTACAACTTCTGGCTAGCGTAGCGGAACGTGTGAGTCATACGCCGGCATACGTCGTGAAATTTCAAGCATGAAAAAATTTGAGGACAACCGAAAAGTACAACGTTTAAAGCCAACGTACAACGACGTATGGCAACGTACTACGACGTATGCCAGCGTGCTCTCAATGTTATCAAAACTTACCCATAACGTATTCAACGTGTGCCAGCGTTTTAGAAAAAAAATTCAAAAATCGGCATACGTTGGCTAAACGTCAAGGTGTGACCGGGCCTTTCGGGAGACGATTATAAAAGGGAAATAAAAATAAAGAGGGGCCAAATTTTGTTGTGTTTGTGGCAAATTAAGGGAGTGGGTATGGACAGAGACAGGCAAAGGCGATAGAGTGGGGGGAGACAGTAGGCCAGGTCTGAGCCCGCCTTCAAAGCGGCCGGCACCACCGCACTCCCTCCAAACCTGATGGAACCACACCAGAGGCCGGCCAGCTTCACCTGTCGGCCTGTTGTGCTGCAGCTGCCTGTTCTGCATGGGCTTACCTTGCCATGCCTAGTTGCCTGCCTCTGCCATGACCCGATGCCTGCTCGCCCTTGTTTGCGTTTGCCCGTGTGTCCATCCATCACCATGCGTGCCAGGACCATCCAGTTTTGTGAGGACTGCCCCGCAGGCAGCCTGTGCATCCAGTCCATTTTTTGTGTTTTGCGACCATCTTCATCTATTCCCCTGCACCAAAGACTTTGCTATGACTTTTGCCTTTCCCCTTTCACAGATCACAAGTCCTGGGCCATGCTTGGTGTAATGTAATAGATAAGTTAAGATTGTAAATACGTGGAACCCCACCTGCATGTTTGTTTTTGCGCCGGCAATTTTAGTAAAGTTGTCCGAATGAGTCTGAGAGTTTGTTTAGTTAGTTACGCAATGCATTAGGTTATTTATTTTTGGGACACGTATAAAGAAATGTCACACTCAGGGATCCGAAGGTAGAACGTACTCGGGGAAAACTTACACATGCTGGTCACGCGAAAATTTGACGACTCGGGACGAGTCTGTAAAAAGGGGAGGGGGTAGTGTTACGAATTTGGAATACAATTGCACACAACATACAGGTTCCCTTCGTCAGCTATGTCGATAAGTGCATGTTCCCTCGATAGCTCACCTTCCATTGCTTAAATGTTTTGAAATCGATGAGATGCGCTGCGGATCGATTTAATAGTTAGGGAGCGAACAATGGAGACGTCCCTTCCCCTCTTCTGCGAAGAGGAAGAAGAACCCTGCGGTGACGTCAACAACTCCCTCCCACCTGTGGTTGAGCGGGGGGTGGATCACGAGGGCATGAGTCTTGCCGGGTGCGGGGGAGGGGGTGCAAAGGAAAAAGAGGACATCTTTTCTTTGTTCAAAAAAAGTCCCATGAAAAGAGTTCGTGGGAGTCCCGAGGTCGGGCTGAGTTTGTGGGCTGAGTTCGTGAAAGTCCCGTGTGAAGAGTTCGGGGGAGTCCCGTGTCAGAGTTCGTAAAGAGTGCCGTTCTGAGTCTCGTCTGCAGAGTTCGTGTGCTGAGTCCCGACTGAGGAGTAAGCTTTTTGCTTCGGCTGGCTCAGTGAGCTTCGGCTGCTGCTTTGTTTTGGAAGGAACTTGAGCAAGTTGTTCGGCTCGAGCTGTGAGTGGAGGGTTCTTCCTCTTCTTCCTCTCCTTCCTCTTTTTCCTCTCCTTCCTCTTCTTCCTCTCCTTCCTCTTCTTCTTGGTTCGTGGAGCTTTTCGTTCTCCATTTTGTTTCCCGGCTTGGTGCGACGCATCGGCCTCTTCTTGGAGTTGGATCCTCGGGGAAGCGACGATGGACAGGACGGATCGGCGCCTCGTCTCACCGGCGCGTGTTGAGAAGTGCAGGAGGATTCGCGGGAGCTCGGGAAGGATCGCGGCGATTGGATCCAGCTCGCTCTCACTGGATTCCGGGTCCGTACAAGTTGAAGACCACACAAGCTGGAAAGGTTGAAGTGAAGCTCTGAGTTTCAGCTCACCTGTCCTCCGAGCTGGAGCTCGTGATTCAAGGCCTCAGCCACCGTTTCGTGTGTGTGTGTGTGTGTGCGTGCGTTTGTGCGTGCGTGCATGCGTGCGTACGTACGTGTGTCCGTGGGCCCGTCTAATAAGTAGGAACTGCTGTTAAGTGCAAAGGACTGTACATAATAAGTAGACGGTTGTAGTTCTTTTGTCGTGCTTTTGTTGCTTGCATAACTGCGTACGTGTTTTGCCTTATTTAATTGCATACGTGTTTCATTATAATAAATGTCCTTGTGTGAATGTAAATCTGCTCGTTGCGTCCATTCCCTCATTGACTGAACATTTCGTGTGTTGGGAGTTAGAAGGCCGATGGTTTGCCGTAATAGGGGGACATTTGGACCGACGGTTCTCGGCGATTACGCCACTCGAATCGCGCATGGAGAAGCTCTCCTCGGCGGTTTGTTCCGTACGAGATCCGTCGAGGGTGGAATACCCCGGTAGTTGGATCACATGGGTATTTCGGTACATTGAAGATTGGAAATCGACCCTACCCCACGTGATCTGCCGATTGGTGTATTTCGGTTCTTGTACAAGGACCCGTCGCTCGGAGTTATCCGGGCGGTGATCTATATTCCGGGCGATCGGTCGGGCCGACTTGACGTGCGGCTCCGTTCAGAGCGGTCGGTTGGCGGCCGACCCCCGGCCTGTAACTATATATATATATATATATATATATATATATATATATATATATATATATATATATATATATATATATATACATTCACACACTCACCTTCAATAAACTATTTATGTATATATATATGTATGTATATATATATGTATATATATATATATGTATATATATATATATATATATATATATATATATATATATATATATATATATATATATATATATATATATATATATATATATATATACATTCACACACTCACCTTCAATAAACTATTTATGTATATATATATATATATATATATATATATATATATATATATATATATA
>NC_140964.1:123527136-123724636 GCF_056783735.1 Eptatretus burgeri | reverse complement strand
TGTTTCTCAAGGTGGGGCGTGGCAATATTTCGGTGGGGCATGAGGATTCAGAATTAATGAATCAATATGTGATCGCTTTCATTGCTTTGAACTTTCAAATTTTCAAAAGTTTGAAGCTGCGACTGATGCCTCATAGCATAACTAAAAACTGCTTCACCGCGCCCTTGTTAGCCAATCCGCCGGTAAGGAATGCCCTTGATCAATTCAACACTGTTACGTCACTACGACTCGCTTTTTGTCCAGGGGAATTACTTATATGTAGTATATACTGTAGTGTCTCCAATCATGGTGGGGCGTACGATTTTTTTTGAAAATCAAAGTGGGGTCAGGTCAGGTCAGGTATGGGAGCATGTGCCAGAACAGCACGTCGCTGCGTCCACTTTCCGCCGGTACTCCAGGGGCCTCCGTCTGGCCATCCCCCAGGCAGATGCCAGGCCCATCCCCATCTCCTTGAGATGATGGTCAACCTGTTGCAACCATGAGGCACGTGGTCGACCCACTGGCCTCCTCCACTCATGAGACTCCCTCGCTGAGAGAATCTGGTGAGCAGGATCAGAGTCAGGAAAACGAGCCACATGTCCATACAGCCGCAACTGACGCTCACGGACTATGCAGGTAACAAATCTCATCCGAGTCTCTCTCAGCAACCGCTCGTTGGACACAAAATCCGACCAGCGATAGCCAAGGATTCTCCGAAGAGACCTGGTAGCAAAGGAATTAAGTCTCTGTCTCAGATCCTTGGTCAGAGTCCAAGTCTCGCACCCATAGAGCAAGACTGGAAGTACCAAGGACCTGAAGACTCGGACTTTCGTCCTCCCGCACAGGTACCGGCAGCGCCACACCCCATGATCCAGTGAATCCATGACTCCCCAGGCCCGACCCAGACGTCTATTGACCTCTGACTCGCAGCCAGCAGAGACATGAATATCACTGCCAAGGTAAGTGAATCTCTCCACGACCTCAACATCCTCACCACGAACAGACACAGACAGGACAGCAGCATCCAAGATGTCACCGAAAGCCTGGATCTTAGTTTTGACCCAAGAAACCCGTAATCCCAACGGCTCCGACTCCTCATTCAGCACCTCGAGGGCCCCCAAGAGGATGTCTAAAGTCTCCGCAAAGATGACTGCATCATCTGCAAAGTCAAGGTCTGAGATCTTGACATTCCCAAATGACGCACCGCAACTTGATCTCTCCGACATCCTCCCTAAAATCCAGTCCATACAAGTGCTGAAAAGTGTGGGGGCAAGTACACATCCCTGACGAACTCCAGTGACAACTGGAAATAAGTCAGAGATGGTACCACCACACTTCACAGCACTCTCAGTACCAGAGTAGAGTTCAGACATCAGATCGATCAGTTTTGGTGGCACCCTACGAAGACCAAGAATCCTCCAGAGGACATCCCGATTCACTGAATCGAACGCTTTACAGAGATCAACATAGGCTGCAAGCAGCCCCTGCCGAAACTCTCGTCTGCGTTCGGTGAGGACACGAAGTGCAAGGATACGGTCAATCGTTGACCTCTTTGGTGTAAAGCCTGACTGCTCTGGACGCTGGTGCTCAAGCAGATGGTGGCGAACCCTATCGAGAATTATCCGAGCAAAGACCTTGCCCGGCACTGAGAGCAGCGTCACCCCTCGGTAGTTGTTGCAGTCTTGACGATCACCCTTCCCTTTCCAGAGAGGGACAACAAGGCCCCTCTTCCAGTCAGTTGGGATGATGCCTGTGTTCCAGGCAGAGCACAAAACTGCATGCAACGACACGAGTGCAGCATTTCCACCAGCCTTGAGAAGTTCGGCATGGATGCCACAGATCCCTGGAGCTTTGCCCCGTTTCAACTGGTTCACCGCAGCCCGTGTTTCCACAAGCGTAGGTGGACCACAGTTGATTCGAGGGTCAGCAACAGGGATTGTAACACCGTTGACGTCCAACTCGACAGTTGGGGGATCGGCCTGGTACAACCGCTCAAAGTAACCGGCCCAGCGGGCCTTCACTTCAGACTCCTCTGTCAAGAGCCTACCACTCTCTGCTCGAACTGTAGTGCTCCGAGCGATGGGCTTGGATGAATGTAATGCGCGAATTCCCCTGTAAGCGGGACGAGAATCACCTGTCCACAGGTGATGCTCTACCCCCTCACAGATTCCTCGCACATAGGCCTCCTTGTCCACCCTCAGTGCACGTACAGTTTTACGCCTCAGCTCCCTGAACAGCTCAGCTCTGCCATTCAGCCTGGCCCTGCGACTCTGGTCAATGGTATCCAGTGTCCCTTGAGAGACAAAATTCTTCTTTGCCCTGCGGTGAGCTCCAAGGCATCCATCGGCAACATCAAGGACGGTGGTCTTGAAGGCGCTCCACAACTCTTCAGGACCCCCCAAAGCACCCAGACCCCCCAAGTGTCCACTCAGCCTGTTCGCAAACTCCTCAGCTACTCTCTCATCCCTGAGCTTGGCAACATCCAGCCTTGGCTGGGATGGTACCATTCTCCAGGATTTAAGGTGCAGCTTTAGAGTTGCTACAACAAGCCTGTGGTCAGTATTGAGGAACTGAGCACTCCGGTAGACCCTGCAGTTCTGGATCATCCTCCAACGACCGTCAATGAGGACATGGTCAATCTCCTTTGCCACACCGCCAGCGTTGGAATACCGAGTCCAGCGATGAGCTTGTGGGCGCTGAAACCATGAACCAGCCACCCTAAGTCCATGACTTCTTGCAAAGTCAAGGAACTTAGTGCTATTCTGGTTCATAGTTCCTGACCCATGGGGACCAACACACAACTCATAACCGTCCCTATCAGTTCCAGTCGATGCATTGAAATCCCCCAAGACTAGAAGTGTATCTCGTCTGGGGCACTGATCAACCACAGACTCGAGTGTGGCGTAGAATGCGTCCTTCACGGTGAGATCACTCGCCTCAGTCGGAGCATAAACAGAGACCAGGGAAATGACACCTAAGGAGTGACGAATCCTTAATCTCATAATACGCTCGTTGACCGGTGTTACCTCAATTATCATTGGGGTCAGCTTATTGGACACAGCTACAGCAACTCCTTGGGTATGGTAACCATCAGAGCGACCAGACCAATAGTAGGTGTAACCACCCACCATTATCTCGCCGCAATCCGGTCTCCGAACCTCAGAGAGAGCTGCAATCCCGATGTCCAAACGCTTGAGCTCAGATGATAACAGAGACAGGTGATCATCCTCTCTTAGGGATAGGACATTCCAGGCACCCACCCGAAGGGACCGCCTCAGGTTAACCCAAGGAGACCGCCGTCTGGTGGACGACACCTCAGCACCACTCCGACACACTCTCCCGCAATCTGACCCAGGGATGTTACCCCGTGGTTTCCCTCCTGTCAAAGATTGGGGGTCCCGAAGGCTTTGCCCCAATCCCGTCATCCGGTGAGCTGCCCTGCGAAGGGAAGCTGCACAGGAGGTACTCCCACGGAGTGGGTTTTCAGATTTTTTTTGCGTTTTTGCGTTTTGCGGAATGAAGGGTTTTACGGTGGCTGGAATGCAAATCCTGCCACCAACCTCCTAATAAGAAGTGACCCAACTGCAGGAGGACGTCCGCAGACACAGTTGGGCACTAGATATGGATGGCCGTTGGCTCACAAGGAGCTCCTCCGCCCTATAAAGTGGGGCGTGGGACAAAAAAGGTTGAGAAACACTGCTATAGGCCATTTGTCCACACACTGTGTTGTGGTGGAGTGGTGTTGAGTGGGTGCTTTTTGTGATTTATCTGTTACTCTCCAGATAATATAATTTTAATATATTTTTGAGTTTCTGACACATTTTGTTATTTGATCTACAGCAGATCCTTTACATCCATTACTGAGCTGTTCAAACCATGAAATGACGAACGTGTTTCTCTTTCCTTTAATATTTGTTTGTAAAATCAAATAATTGGCAATTGACACGATCATCATGATGTAGCACTGGTTGCTGGTTGCATTATATGTTCGCCAGATCACCACCACACAATGACATATTCATTTCATTTGAAATATGCCATGGGATATTTAATAAATATCCACCAGCAAATCCTAGCAGACAGGACAGCTGGCTTGATGTCCCCTTTGAAGGTGGTGCACTCTGATGCAAAACCCTTCCTGTAAAGCATCAGGATCATAGTTTGTCGTCTGGTCAGAAATCGAACTCAGGAAATGCAGCACAAAGGTAAGTGCAGTAAACCCTCCAATATCACGGGGGTTAGGTTCCTGGAAAATGCTTCCGTAGTTAAAACCTCAATCGAGGAAACCAAAGGCCAATGGGAAAAGGAGTGGTTCGGTTCCTGGGCTTTGAGGAAATATTGAGGAAGGTGGACGACAGCCAGAAATAAACACATCACGATTGAAACTCGAAGGGCACTTAGTGGAGCGCATACCTCCGCCACATAATGCCTGATCCACGAGAACATATCTGACCCAATACATTTTTGAAATATCATGCGATACAGTACTATATCGTTTTTGGCCTTTTCTCTCAATGGTGAAGAATCACTTAAAAGATTAAATAATCCTCATATCTGGATCTGGATCCGGATCCGGATTCGGATCTTCCCCAAAATTGAATCAGTTCTTACTTGTCACACACCCAAGGTGTCCACCACGTTTCGTCAAAATCCGCCAACAACTTTTTGAGATATCGTGCTATATATCTCGTTTTTGGCTCTGACTCTTGATGGTGAAGAATCCCTTAAAAATTGTAGTAGTCGGATCTGGATCCAGATCTTCACCAAAATCTAAACAGTTCGTCATTGTTGCACACCGAACATGTCCACAAAATTTCGTTCGAATCCACTCACAACCTTTTGAGATATATCTGTGTACAAACAAACAAACAAACAGACAGACAGAGAGGGGTGAAAACATAACCTCCTTCACCTTCAGTGGTGGAGGTAATAAACACGTATATATGCATACGAAGCATGTTGACATTGAAAAAACCACGTAAATACAATAAATATGGTGTAAATGAAACAACAACACAAAAAGTTTACCTTTTTAATTTATTACAAAACAGCGAAGTGGTTGAGGGTAAGAACGTTGCATGCTCCCACTGAACTCTGCCTGAAATAGAAAGCACAAGATTTAGCTCAGGATGATAATGATGTTCGAGGGAAATGTTGGAGCAGTGAGCGGGGAAGGGAGGCTGAGTGGGGGAAAGGTCAGCAAGGAAGGGGGAGCGAGGAAGGCAATTCAGTGAACGGAATAGCAATATTTGCTTTACGACGAAGTCGCCTGTGGTATTGCCGCAATGGAGAAGGGAAACACGATCCTTAACCAAGGTGGTTAGTTCAGGATCACGTTGCTCTTCTTTGAACCACAAACTTACCTTGAACCGCGGTCTTTCCTGCTTGGAGAGCAAGGTATGAGATGGCATCATCTTGCAGAATAATCCCGTCTCGTCAGTGTTGAAAACCTGCTCCGTCGTAAATCCCTTCGCCTCGATTTGTTTCACGAGCTGCGGTTGAGAATGTGTGTTTCGAGTCTGGGTGGCGGAAATAAAGGGTTTTGGAATGGCGGTTTGAGTACGGGTGTCAGAAAATGAAGATTTGGGAATGAGGTCCAGGTACGGAAATTGGAAAATTATGGTTTTGCAATGAGGTTTGAATACGGAGTCGGAAAATTGAGGTTTGGGAATGAGATTTGAAGGAAGATGAAGATTTAGGATTGAGGAAGAGTAACAATGGGGAAGTTTCAACCTGCAATCATTTACCCTGTAATAGTGGCCCACAGATGCCGCATTTTCACCTCGAGCCAACAGATCTGGCAACTCGGTCTTTTTGCCCAACGTCATAACCTTTCTCTGCCTTTTGGCACAACTAACTTTGTCCATCGCTCAACATTTGGGCTCATTAAAAATGGTGCACAAGGAACAACACAAGGCTCATAATGGGAGATAATCGATCACGCACGGACGAACAATAGGTTGCCCGCGATTGATCGAAACCCGCGATTTTAGAACCCATGATATTTCAGGGTTTCCTGAATGCAATCTCTGAAAGTTGGGGCAAAGCTCTTTTTTTTTTTTGTCTTCTTCTTTCAATTATAACCATTACACAAGTGTCAGATTGGAGTGTTTGCAAAGAGAGAGAGAGAGAATCATTTCTTCTCTCTCACGTTTTCCTAGCGACTGTGGAGTGATTATTTTTGATGTTGTTCCACACTTTCGTATTATAATGAGTCATTTTGGCTTCTTCTTTTGCATGCAGCACAGTATGTGGCTGCAGGTGGCATCATTTGCTGGGGTTGCAGTTGTTCCACTGATGCAGTGCCCCTTGTAAGTTAGAGGAGGATTTTTTTTTTAATTCGTTCAGGGTGCCAGTGATAGCTCACTTACTCTTCGCGAAGGACACCGTGAGATCTTTAATAGACGCCAACTAATACTGGCAGACGTCTTGCCAAGTTCAACATCCATTAAAGGGACAAACACTCACACCAGCTTGCAAAACACCAGGATGTTAGTTTAGAGCTGCGTCGAGATTCAAACCCAGTCTAGACATCTTAGAGGTGAGCGTGCATACCTCTCGGCTATCCTGCCAGCCCATCACTTGTCTGTTGCAGCATTGGCTAAGTTGTGTACAGTTTGCATTTGGTGATATTTAGTAATCAAACATATTTTAAGCACATTTTGCCAGTTTTTAACAAAGGCAAGTCTGTTGAAACCTACATCATTTGATGGACGAGCAAGTTGCCTGTGCCCACACGGTAGCTATGCAGGGAAGGGATGGATACGGCAAAAATGCAAATGGCGTCTTCTGTCATCGATCCGGCAAGCAGGGAGCAACAATTCACATTGATTACCACATCTGATGCAATTTAAATTCTCTAATCGCTGCGAGATGCTCTATTTGAAACTGTTTGTTCGGTACATGTAGCTTTCTGATGCCCAAGGTCCGTAATAATAAAATTGTATTGGTGTCAAAAGACAGTGATGAATTGCAAATTGATAGTGGGATTAGAAAGCCAATTATCTCATGATGCATTGGTGTTTTTTAATTAAAATGTGCGGCCACATAATACAGGCTTGTCTGTCTTTGTAAAAGAGCATATTATAAAATGATGTAAACAGGAGTGCAGTTCATGTTTTTCGATATTTGAGATTGTCAAAACTTTTACATTGTTTACTTTGTCACAGCAATATTAACGACATAAGAAAATATGTTAGCTGGAATGCTGTGTAAGGCTTTTTATGTAAAATTTTGTTGAAATTGTAAATTTTGTTTTTCTTCTTTATAAGATATTTTGTGCAGTGAATATTTTTTGGAAAAAGTACTTTTGACATTTTTTTAATCAAAATTGTACACAACATATGCCGGCCAATTGGCAACACAGCAAGTTCACACTTTTCTCACAACCTCTGGCATGACCTTGCAGGATGGGAAATATGATGTCGGTGGGGGAGACAAGTTTGATTCCTTGACTGATTTGGTGGAACATTCGAAGAAGAATCCCATGGTCGAGACCTCTGGGACTGTCGTTCACCTCAAACAGGTAAACGTATAACATTGTGAATAGTTATTAGATATGTCTACTTTGTTGCGGTGAGTGAAAATTGCACCAAATTTCACTAGCTTATCGATGAACCAGCAGTACAGTGTGGAACGAAAGTCTGAATCCAGCAACAATGCATTAAATTTGATCTGATAATAAAATTTATTGTTATAATATCAACCAAAAGCACTTTCTCGGGATTTCCATGGACTCTTGAGGATATAACAACACAATTACAGTCGTACTATAATAGGAAAAATCAAATCTGTCTTGATGTATAACACTGAACAACAAAATTTTTTTACTGGAGATGTGTAAAGTGATTTAGACTAATTTGGGTACGCTGATTTCAAAAATCATAACCGTTTTGCTGTATCACGTCAGGATTTTCAGTAACAGAAATATTCCCATTGCCTAGAAGTCAGGATTTCAATGAAATTTACAAAAATTCATTTATTCATTAATTGCATCATGAATGCTTCAAAATTATCGAAATTACAGAAAAACTCCACTAGAATGTAATTAAAAATGCTTTAGGCATTTGGCTTTGCGTTTGTGCTGCTCTGTGTCAGTTTCACGATGCAGGAACCAGCAGAAATCGCCCATCATGTTCGGGTTGTGCCGCCCTTGGTAACGCGTCTCCATGAGTGAAATCTCTTGGTGGAATCGCTCGCCGTGCTCGTCCGAGACTGCTCCCAAGTTGTCAGGGAAGAAGTTCAGGTGCTGGTGTAGGAAATGGATTTTCAGGGACATCCTGGAGCCAAGTTTCCTGAAGGACTCCAGCAGCTGCTGCACTATTTCTTCATAGTTGTCCGCGCGCTCGTTCCCCAAGAAGTTGTCCGTCACAGCTTTGAAGCTCCTCCACGCTGCCAGCTCTTTGGGGTTTAGAGTTGTCGGAAAAGTTTCGTCCTTCATAATCTGTCGGATTTGCGGTCCAACAAAGACACCAGCCTTGATCTTGGCCTCCGACAAGGTGTTGCCAAACTTTTCCTTGAGGAAAAACCCACGCCCATTCAGATCCATTGCCCGTACAAAACTTTTCATCAAGCCGAGCTTTATGTGGAGTGGTGGAAGGAAAACCTTGGCTGGGTCGACAAGGGCGACATGCTTCACGTTGTGTCGACCAGGTACATGCTCCTTTCGCTCTTCCCAATCTTTCTTCGTCCAGTGATTCTTGTCGTCTCTGCTATCCCAGAGACAAAGGAAGCACATGTATTTCGTGTAGCCTGACTGCAGCCCTAACAACAGCGCCACCACTTTCAAGTCTCCGCAGATGTGCCAGTTGAAGTCATTGTACTTGATGGAATCAAGCAGCTGCCGCATAGTCTCATAGGTCTCTGTCATGCCGAACGCGTGAGCCAGTGGGACTGATGGTTTCTCGTTGCCATTGTGGAGCAAAACAGCCTTCAAGCTGTTCTTCCCCGAGTCGATGAAGAGGCGCCAGTCTGCAGGATCGTGATCACACCCAAGTTCTTTCAACAGACCGTTGATGTCACTGCAGAATGTCATCGTGTCTTCCATCTCAAAGAACTCAGCCATGTCTCTGTGACGTGCTCTGAACAAGGATATCTTGGTGTTAGGTTCAAGTAGATTCCACTGCTGCAGCCTTGATCCAAGCAGCTCTGCCTTCGCCTTTGACAGCGAGAGATCTCTTACAAGATCATTTAAGTCTCCCTGGTTCAGAAGGTGTGATTCTTGAGTGTCGGGTTCAAAAGGTCCATCATCACCATCCTCTTCACCACTGCTTACAGCTATGTTCTGATCAGCTGGAGGTGTTGGAACGGGGTTCTCGTCATCATGAGGCACAGGTTTACGAGCAGAGACGCAGTCAGCGTACTTGATGTGACCTTTAGTCTTCTTGTTGAAGCCGGCGATGCTTGTGCAGCAGAAATAACAATCATCATGATGATTCTGCGGCTCACGCCATATCATGGGCACCGCAAATGGCATGCTCGCGCGCTTGCCCACCAACCACTGAGTCAAGGTTGTGTGACAGCTTGTGCAGCAGATGTGTGGTGTCCAGCTCTGTTCTTGGTCCCACACCTTACACCCGAAGTAGTGAAAGTAGGCGGCCTTCATTTTCACTGCTGTAGATATACTTCGCTGTTGATCTTTTTTGGTATACCGACCACAGACATAACAGAAGTTGTCAGGATGATTGGTACAGGAACGCCTACTCATCTTTATCTGAAAGAAAGAAATATAACACAAGTTAACAACAATTGTACGAAATAGACATGTTAAAGACATATGTAAATTTCATTGAAATCCTGACTTCTAGGCAATGGGAATATTTCTGTTCCTGAAAATCCTGACGTGATACAGCAAAACGGTTATGATTTTTGAAATCAGCGTCCCCAAATTAGTCTTAATCACTTTACACATCTCCAGTAAAAAAAATTTTTTGAAATTTGTTGTTCAGTGTAATCAGTGTGACTCCCCCTTTGCCTTGAGAACTGCCGCAACTCCATCTGCCATTGATTTCATGAGTTTATGGATTATGTTTGACTCAAAAAAAGTCATTTTTTGACCCCAATCCCTGGGGCTCTGTGCCGAGTCAAAGGGTCAAATCCCCAAAAATGTAATTACGGGCACATTTCTAAACATATTTTCATTTAACTTTGTTAATGCAATGAACATTGGGGGCCACATGAAATATGTGACGATTTTTGGGGGGGTTTGACCCCAAATGGATCATGACCCAGGGGTGGGGTCTTCGGTTCACAGGGGTCAAAGCAAGTTTGTTTATTTTCAACTCAAAATTGGATATTGTGTCATTCCTGGTCTATTCTATGAAGACAATGTTTCAGTCAATCATGGCAGTAACAAATGGAGGGACAAGAACAAATATCTTCAATGTCATGAAAAATTGCTCTTTGCCATCATGGTATGAGAAACATTGCCAGTGATTGAAGTGGACTCGGACTTTTGTACGGTATTGTACCTTCGCGACTTTGATGCAGGGTTTTCAGGATTGGCGGAGCACCAAGACCGTCATCGAGCCAAAAATGCACACTGATGTTTGGAGCGATATCAAAGGAGCTAAGGCACCTTAAAATAATAAATTAATATGCCACAGGCTCTGATTAATTATAGATGAGAGCTCTTCGCAACAACTGCTGTCATGAATATGAAATAGCTACAATGGCACGACTCGACTCGACCAAAAGTTTGACTTTGTTGCCTGTGAGAATTTGAATAGTGCAACGTGTACACTTGGAGATAATCTCCGAACATTCAAATATAGTGAAAAAGATGGATACAAAGGCTTTCTGGAAAAGTGCATACAAACTTTTTTTTAATCCACCAAACAGCTGGGTTATCCACGAGTACATCTAATGAATTGTGTGGTTTCTCCCTGTTGTGAACACAAAAAATGGGCAAAACCTTCCATCCATTCCCCTTCCCCTTCCCTCCCAATCTCCTTTCTTCCCAACATCTCTTTCCTTCCTTTTCTCCACTCTGATCGTGTTTCTTTCCTTTTGTGAATATATTTTCTCAACTTATGCAAGGTTTCCACATGTCTATGAAAAAAATTGTGGTTCCATTGTCTTGTTATTGTTTTATTGGTGGCGATCTAAATTGTTTGGAGAGGGTGGTTTGTCAGAAAACCCTGAGGTTCTTCACTTGATCGATATCGGAACCGACAGATGGGTGAACTCTAAATTTGAGCTCATTTTTAAGTCGAAGCAAAAGCAGTGACCTCGACACTCTAACGAGGTGAAGCAAAGCAACTAATGACTGGCTCTTCTTCTTATTCTTCTTCCAATTATATATTCTTGGAGAGACAACATTCACAAAAGAAACAACATTCACAAACTTCTCAGACGATTCGGCATCTAACGGCAACATTATAACGCATCACTTTTTTCACTTTGCTCCACTTTTGGCATAAACAACACACCTCAAACATTACAGAATAAATGGAATGAATTCATTTGAATAGTCATGTACGAAATGACTTTGTTGCACAATTAATTTGAATCGTTGGTGTACAAGCGTTAACATCGCACTGTCCTCATGCACCGTCGAATATACGCTCATAAATAATTTGTGATTGTGTTTGCACTTGTTCATAGTGTCCATCCTATCAGGTTTGTATTAATTCCACGTCATGTTGGTTCCGGGACACTTTTATTTTCATGAATGTACATGTATTCCATTGGCGTGATTGATGGGCACAGCCTCTTGGTACTCAATATCATGCCAAATGCTCACTTGCACAGTTGACAGAAAGAAAGAAAAAACCAAAATCAAGATTGAGATGCAAAGTGAGCTACAACGGCGCTCAGTGGAGCACATACCTCCACCAGGCTGAACAGTTTGTTTTGTATCCCACGAATCTGGATCAGGACCTGAACCAAAATTGAATTGGCCTTTTCTTGTCACTGAACCAGCTTATGGTTATCCACCTTGTTTTGTCATAACTCATTCACAATTTCTTGATATATCATGCTATACATATGCCTTGTGGTGGCTTAATGGTTCGGGTAGTGGGCTTGGCATCCTAGGGTCTTGAATTCAAATCCTGCTCAGCCATTGAATTAATACCAGGTGGGGTTAACTCAGCCTGTCATCCTTCTGAGATTAGCTTTGAGCACCAGCTTGCTGGGATGATTGAGACATTCGAGTTTCTTGCGTCAGAGTGGCGACTCGTTCAGGATTGTGCCCAATATCCCTGGAGACTGTTTCGGCAGCTCCAACGCTCTGTGCAGAGTATGGTCCCCATGGATTTGGACTTTGGATGCTATACATATTTTGTGGCTTCATCTGTCAATGGTGAAGAATCACTTGAAAAATTTAACAATTCCAGTATCCGGATTCAGATCTTCACCAAAATGGAATCATTAGCTCGCCTGTTCGAAGAACAGAGAGCTATAGCGATACCCCCGGCGTGAGCGTGAGCGTGAGCGTGAGCGTGAAAATGTTAAAGTTTTTGGTGAAAGTTATTTCCTTTCTAATGTTTTTATCTACCACACCATTTTTTACTGATTACAATATACAAATACATATATTGCTTTAAAATCATTTGGATCAGACTTCACTGCAATGCTTTATAAAAAATATTATTAGACTCGTCTTTTAAAAACGATGAATGTAAAACAGGCGAGCATTGGGTGGCTTTGACACCAACTCTCTGGTTTTGTTCTTGTCACACACCCAACCTGTCCACCAAATTTTGGTCGAATCCGTCCACAAATGTTGGAGATATCCTTCTCACAGACAAACAGACAGACAGAAGAATGAAAACATCACCTCTATCCACCTTCAGTGGCGGAAGTAAATATTTTGTATCCAAATTTATATGAAGAATGAGAAACCGCTACTCAAGTAGCTCACTCATTGCTCAGTAATAAATAAATTGACAGTCAGCATTGAATATTTTTTTTTTAAAGAAACACACTGGGTATGTTCGTCCTTAAGTGTTCTTGCCAAGCTTTTGTACGTTTTCATGAAATCTGAAATTTTATGCCGACAGATAGCAAGCAGGCAGGTTGTTTTGTCCAAGTCTCTCTGATTTCTATTCTCTTAGCTTCTTGCTTATTGTGCGTATCAATGGGTAGTGAGTCGCTTATTAATCTCTTTAAATCTACCTGTCGATTGATTTCAAGTGGATCTCTACCTTGTTTGTGGCTCGTTTGATGTTGGCTGAGCGTTAAACGTTTATTTACTACGGTCTTGAAATTTGTGCTTGTATTGTTGGTTGAAGTGTGGATATGTTTGATACGGTTTGGGTTCGTTTTTGTTAATTTTTTTTAAACAGGAATGTTGCCATTTGTGTGAGTTTACAAATAACCTGTGTTGAGGCCAAGCCTTATGAACCCGTAGACACTAGTCATTGTAGATCATGTTTCGTTGAGTTTGTGTGGTTGTTGTTGGTGGTTTATGTTGGCTTATGGCTGTGTATTTACATTGTTAGTTTGTTGGGAGTTGTGGAGGTGTTATTTGGGAAGTTTGGGGCAGAGTCCAGGAGGCAATAACTCTCCAGTGAAGCGTATATATATATATATATATATATATATATATATATATATATATATATATATATATATATATATATATATATATATATATATATATATATATATATATATATATATATATATATATATATGAAAAGCGAGTCAACTGAGATAAGATGGCTGCCAGGTAAGCAAAGCAAAATGTACAGTTGGAGAGCATAAAGGGGCTTTGGTAAATATGACATGCAGTGTGATTGATATTTGATGCTGACTGCATTGCAGGTGGAAGAGGTCGAGTGAATTTGCCACCATTAGATGTAAAGATTTAGCTCAATTGAGAAGTTAAATTATTGAATGAATGGAAAGGGTTTGGCAAGACAGGAGGGAAGGGAATGTAAACAGTTTGTAGATAGGAGTTACGCATGAGGAGGGAGTTGACTGAGCAGGTAGGAGGTGTTGCGGAGGGGATTGAAAGCAGGTGGTGCTGTGGAAGGGAGGATCAGGCAAACATCACTGTGGGTGGAGAGGAGGAAGGTCGTAGGTGGGCAATGCTGTCAAGGACATGAGGGTTTCAGGTAGACAGCACTGTGGATTGGAGGGTTGCAGGCAACATTAGAGAGGAGGTTGGCAGGCAAGTGGGGCTACAGAGAAAATGAAGGGATAAGACAGGTAAAATATAGGAGAGGAGATTTTAGAATGGGGGGGGTGGCAGAAAAATAAGACCTCTTGACTCTTGGGTTAGTGTCTGGGTGTTTACAATCCATTTTTATCTCACCTGGAACATCGTTCAGGTGAGGTTTTTGCATCATGTGGTGTCCATCAGTCAATGAGTCAGTCAGTCTGAGTCAATATGTGGACTCTCGGATCTTCTTCTCCGAAACTCCACACATGGTTTTAATGAAACTTTTGAGACCACAACTTTGATCACTCATAATGTACTGAAGTTTGTTCACGGCATAAAAAAAATGAGAGTTGGTGTCAAAACCACCCAATGCTCGCCAGTTTATACATTCATTGTTTTTAAAAGACAAGTCTAATAATATTTTTTATAAAGCATTGCAGTGAAGTCTGATCCAAATAATTTTGAAGCAATATATGTATTTATATATTTTGTAATCAGTAAACTAGTACACATATTAAATGAATGGCAAGCGTCTCGTATAAACAGGCGAGCATTGGGTGGATGTGACACCATCTTAGGTCGAAATTTTTTTTTTAAATTCAAGTCATTTGTTAATTTCAACTTCACTACACCAATAGTATACCACAAAGGAACCTCCATGCCAAATATCAGCATCCAAGTGCACATATTAAATGAATGGCAAGCTTCTAAATAACTTGCACCAAAAACTTTAACGTTGATGTTCTACAAAAAAGTTAAGTTTAAAACGGGTCAAAAATTTTAAACATTTGAAATTATTTTTTAATTTCAACTTCACGACATCAATAATATACCCCAAAGGAACCTCCATGCCAAATATCAGCATCCTAGTACACATATTAAATGAATGGCAAGCTTCTAAATAACTTGCACCAAAAATTTTAACATTTTCACGCTCACGCTCACGCTCACGCTCACGCGGGGGTATCGCTATAGCTCTCTGTTCTTCGAACAGGCGAGCTAAAAATAAATCGGCGTTTAAGGGGGTGTGCGGTAGGGGCGGGGGGGTTGGTTACCCCCAAAATAGGTATTTGCTTTCTTCTCTGAAACTACTCACAATTTTGATGAACCTTGATCACAACTTTCATCACCTATGATGCTAAAACTAATAGCCCTATTTTCACCAAACTTTGTACAACTTCTGAGGACCAAGGCCTCCTGATGCTTTGCAAATTCCATTTAAAAATTGCATATATCAAGTCGGTAAATTTAAAGGTCAAAGGTCAGTACGTTTGCGGAATTGCTACTTTTAACTTCTCAAAAAGCATTCACCAGATTTTGATGTACATGACACGAGTCATCTCTGCATGGTACTTTCATAAGTTTGCTTAAACCATCGGCAAATTTACATCTTTTGTGGGCCATCCACATATACCAGTGGTTCCCTGGTTCCACCAGGTGAGCGCAAGGGCATTGCCCCCTTTTTTGTTGTTGTTGCCATCAGATGTGCTTATTCGAGCCAACTCACCAAATCTATAAATTTGATATTTGGTCCTTCTTTGGAGAGACTGTATTACTCCTTCAGTATCGCCTTCTGCAGATCTATTGGAGCCAAAGATGTGGCCTCTGAATAACATTTTCAGTTTCGGGGAAATTGGAGAAATTTTTTCCTGGAGTCAAAACAAACCTTGCGAGAAATTCGCATGATATTGCACAATCCCAGCAAACAGGATTCACATTTCTGCAATATTTCTGTGTAAGTTTGATCATGTTGCATAAAGAGCATTTTCACTGGTGATGTAAACTTGCTTTCATGGGGATCTTTGCAAAATTTCTTCCACACTCATTAAAAAAAAAAGTTTTTTCACATGTTTGTTAATCTTTTTTTTGTTTGTTTTATTTGAATACCTTGCCTGTCAAACTGTCCTCCTTTCTTACCCTTAACTTAAATGTGTCAATAATATGTTGTCTTAGCCTCATTCTGAAGAGCTGCACTCCTGTGCATTCCTTTAAGAGTGGCATGTTAACAATGCTGTTTTTATCTTTTTCTTAACAGCCTTTCAACGCCACCCGAATAAGCGCATCAAGCATCGAGTACAGGGTGAAAGAGCTCAGCAAAACTGCAGATAATATGGACAAGTCCAAGCAAGGTTTTTGGGAGGAGTTTGAGGTGTGTATTCCATGTATTAGAAACACCTGCTCTCTAAGGCAGGACAACTTTAAGTTGGACGTGGCTATCTCAGCTTAGTAGAACATTCTAGTTGTACAAACCAGCCTCGGTAGCTTAATGGTTAGAGTCTGGGTCGTCTGTGGCTTGAAATCCCGGATGAGTCATACCAAACACTTTTAAAATGCTTCGTGCTGCTTCCTTGCTTGACATTTAGCACTTAGAGGATAGAGCACAGACAAATAATGCTGGGAAGACAATGCAAACCACCAATATAACCTTTGTCAACACTCCGTAAAGAGTATGTTAAATCACGTATAGAAAGTGTATATATACTGTGTATATATATATATATATATATATATATATATATATATATATATATATATATATATATATATATATATATATATATATTGTTGTGAATTCGCGCCCGCCGGCGTGCGGACGGCCACGTCACTCGAATCACAACCGCGTCGCCCACCGGACGGGCAATTCAGTCGTGACCCTCCGGGAGCTATCGCCCGGAGCCAGTCACGGGTGGGCCTTTCAACCTCACCACAACCGTGCCAATCAGCCACCCGCATAGGATAGGGTTGTTCAAAAAACTTGACCTACCTAAGTACCCACGCGGATGGTAAACCGGGCGATCATACCTCGCCGCAGGTCGACTCCGGACGCGAGCCGCTTGGGCGGCCCGTTCCGTCCTATCGGGATAACCGAGCGGTGTTATCGTCAACCTCGACGGTTCATATTATTTACCGGGCGTTTTGCACCCACTACGAACCCTTTACGTGAAGCAGGATGGAGGGTCAATCATGAAAAGACGAAGCGAAACGGGAAAACAGTTCACACAATGCACATTTATTTCCCGGCACACGGAAAGCACACATCTACAGCCAATCAGTCAAAATGCACATTTAGCAACCAAAACAAAAGCAACAACGACGCAGAGTTACTACCGACTACGCGCACACACGGCAACACTTATACAGTTCTACTTTACAGACGGCGCCAACACACATTCACTCAAAAGCAAAGGAAAGAAGCCACCCTCATAGACAAGGGGGTAGACGGGCCTGTAGGCCAATTGTGCGCGTGACCTGGAGGAGCGGCCAGGTCCGCGAGACCGGGGGTCCTACCCGCATCCTCGTGACGCGTTGGCGGGCGAGCCGCAGATGTGGCCGCGTGGCTGTGCCCCGACTCCGTGCTCCTTGGCGGGTTTCGTTTGCACGACGTTTGGAGTGGGGTGGAAACGGGGCCCCCTTTTTGCACTATCTCAGCGCGGGGGAAAGGGGGAATTGTTGATGCCCTGGGGGAGGAGAATGGCTGGCTGGCTTGGGTCTCGCGACGAGCGATCTCACACCGCGACCTCGTCGCCGACCGCCGTCCTTCTCTCCTCGGACGCGAGCTCCTTTGCCTCTTCCCGCAACTCTTCTCAGCCGACTCCAGAACCCAACTCGATGAGGCACCGATGACTTCGCCACCCGACTCGACTGACTTCATTCGCCTTGCGCTCGCCTTCTTATAGGCTGGCAGGAGCAGCTAATATGCAAATATCCGGATCAGGATGACCTCGGGGGCGGAGCCACGCTCGCCCATTGGTCGGAGGAAAGGGGGCGTGAATCTCCCCTGATCCTAGAATTTGCACATATCGATTTCACACAGACGCGCCTGGAGGCGGGGCCAAGCCGCCCCGCGCTTGCTCATTGGACGGAGAAGTGGGCGTGTAGCGTTCTTGATCCGAATTCTCCCTCGGAAAGGCCGCTATTTGCGCTCGCCGCTCGGTGCGTTCGGCACCAATCGCCGAACGGGCCCGAGACAGCCCGACGCTCAGTGTTCACAGGTGATGCGGGAATGGCCGTAGAAGGAGAGAGGTGAAGGTGGTGGAGGGTTTTCGGTGGTGGTTGATGGTTATGGTGCCATTGGGGAATGGCGGTGATGCGATGATGTGGGAGCGAGTTGTGAAGGTAAAGGTCGTGGCTGTTGGTGTTGTTGTTGTTGCCTGAGGGTTGGAGCGTGGTTGTAGTTGGTGACGATGGCTGGCGTGGTGGTTAAGGTGGCTGTTGTGTGATGGAGGTTGAGACGTGGTTGGTTCAAAATATAGATAGAACAGAAAAACGACTATCTCAAAGCGTCGCAGCCCGGATGAATCACATAAATTCCCTCGAAACAACGGGTTTGGGCTAACTACACATGTACCTATCGAGATATCTCACCTGAGGGTCCTGAATGGTGGTTTGCGAATTTCCACAGCCGTAACAAAATATATATATATATATATATATATATATATATATATATATATATATATATATATATATATATATATATATATATATATATATATATATATATATATATATATATATGTGCACGCGCAAGTTAAGATTCAGTTGGGAGAGTAAAATCATATTGATCTCTGCAACCTTTAATTGTGCAAGAAATGACTCAATGTTTCAGGCAGCAACATGAAATACAACGTGCCTCCGCTGATCTTTATAAAAAGTGAAGAAAATACTTCTGAACCAGCTTTTTGGACTCGAACAAGGGGTGGGCCGAGCCAGCCAAATCGATCACAGCCGTGACCCGGAAGGTCAAACTTATGACTTTCAACTGTTAGCATGTGGAATCAAACAGCCTGGCAGAAAAAGTGATGCAGGGGGTTTGGGGGGGTGGGGTAGAGGGAGGTGGGGGAGGGGCTGGAACACATGCTTCGGATAATCGTTTGCAATGTAATCCAATCGACTTAAATCCATGTAAAATGATGTAATCTATGCAATATAAGCAAGTTTACTTGATGCAATACAAACAAACATGATTCATAATGGCCTGAAACAGCGGTGAGAATGTGGGAGAGATTTTGGAAAGAGGATTGGGAGGGTTGTGGGATGGGAGGTGGGTGAGGGTGCAGTTGAATTTTATATGACAATGTAAGACCAAAGTGAGTGATGTGCTGTTTTCAGTTACCTCTTTTTCCATCAGAGTATCCCTGGTGTGATGATACATGAGTGGACCAAATGCTAGTGGCATGTCCACCACCACTTCCATGAGCGATGTAACTGTTTCTTCTGTGTGCCATGCCTCCAAAATCCATATTCTGGCTTTATTTGGGGTCGCACCCAAAATGCTGACGCGATCCCATAGGGGAACATGGCTCGCCATCATCCCATGTTTCGCAATGGCAGACCTCCGAGGATAGTGGCATTTAAAGACCTTGTATTGTCATATTCAGTGATACATTGGCTGAAAGTTCTTCCTGTCTCTCCAATATATTCCACCCCACAACAACAGAGAACCTTAAATACCCCAGCGATGATCGGGCATGGGCGGTATATGGTTCCAGCAATGGCTCGCCTTCTCTTTGTGAAAGACAACATGAGATCTTTAATGTCTAACAACTAATGTCAGCAGATTGAATTCCCTTTTAACATCCATCCAAGGGACAGCACACACATGGAGGACGTTAAATGATTCACATTGATGCATCTTCCTGCATGTGAAACACCAGGATGACACTTTATAGCTGGATCACAATTCAAACCCAGGCTAAACATCTCAAAGGTGAGTGTGCATACATGTAGGCCATCCTGTCAGCTGCTGGAAAAATACAGTTGTCACCAATTAGCCTCCTTCCCCTGAAGGGATTCCATGGCGGATTCAGTCTGCTTGTGTTTGTTCACATTCATTGTTCCTTCAATTCTCACAAAATCAACAATGCCAGCTGAATACATCCTTCAAACCTGAATGGTCTCCACCATGAGAAGTATTAGGATATGACACATATTCTAATATTTCTCACCAGCCCTCCTTCTGACACCCTGCCTTCTCGGTGTTCCAAAAATTTCAAGCTTTGACTCACCACTCCAAAGTACCTTTCCCCACTGATTAGCATCCAAACTCTGATGTTCTTGGACATATTTCAGCCACGTGGCTTCGGTACCTTTACGTAGAAAGGGCTTTTGGACAGCAACTCACCCATGCAGACCACTTTTGATGAGAGAGCTTCTTACGGTGGATGAGTCTACTTGAAGCTCTGATGTTTGTGCCAGTTGTTGTGCACCGATGTGGTGGCCTTCGACTTTTGCACAGGTCCTGTACATATGTATGTATACCATCCATCGTTTTTGTTTAATCCCATTGACGATTGAACCCAGACTGGACATGTCAATACTCAGCACATCACCAATTGAGACCACACAGCCAACTCAGTTATTTTCCATGTGGATAGTAGACAACAACAGGTGAACGACAGAGAAATTCAAACTGTCAGTTCAGCAGAGCAGATCTTGAAAGTACAAACATGAATGCCATCACGTCCAGTTTCAAATGAGGTGTGGCTGCTGTTCAGGTGCCTCTTGATGTTGCGAGGGGAGATGTTCACATATGAAGCATTTATTTTGTGTGATTTGGAGTGAAAGAACGCAATGGTAGAGGTGGATTTTGGATGTGTTTTTTTGAGACAGAAGCAATCTTGGCATTTATCTTTGTCATGAGCGGTTTCTGCTGTGGATTAATTTTTGGGAAATGAAGGAACATGTTTGGAGGAGATAGTGGAAACTGATTAAACAATCTGCCTCCAGGTCTTCAAGAATCGACACTTCAAGAGAAGAAAACCTAATTTTGATGATGGTGGTGGTGTTGAGATGTGCTTCGTCTTAGGATGGCAACTCGTTGGTTGTGAGCCTTGTGAAGTAACCAGAGATTAATTGGTCAAACTAAAACGACTCTCGGTAGAGCGCATACCTCCACCAGGCTGAACCGTTTACGTTTAGTCTCCCCACTGATAGGCCGGATCTGCATCCGGACATGAACCAAAATCGAATTGCCTTGTTCTTGTCAACTACCCAAACTCATCTGCATAGTTACCTTCGCAAACTTTGTTGCGAAGGTTATGTTTTTATCGCTGTGTATTTATTTATTTATGTGTGTTTGTTTGTTTGTTTGTTATTCACATAACTCCAAAAGTATTGAACTGAATCGCAGCAAATTTGGTGGGATGATTGGTTATTATCCGAGGACCATTTGATTAGATTTTGGGAGCGATCGGGTCAAAGGTCAAGGTCACGGTCATGATAAGGTCAAAATCGTCTTTTTACCATAGCGCGGTCAATTTGTATCCAATTTGCATGCAACTAATGCCAAAATGTTCAGAATTCAATGCCCCATCTTGTGATATGTGACATGACACAATGATGTAATAACCCTTGTTAGCGGTTGGGAGTCAAAGGTCGGGGGGGGGGGTCACGACATTGCAAAATGTGCGGTTTTACTCATAACACGGTCAATTCTTATCCGATTTGCATGAAACCAACACCAAAATGTTGACTGTTCTGTTCCCCACACTCAAATACCAATTACAAAATTAAGAGTACAAAGGTCAAGGTCGAGGTCATGAAAAGGTCAAAATCGTCATTTTGCCATAGTGCGGTCGATTTTTATCCAATTTGCATGCAACCAATGCCAAAATGTTGTGAATTCAATGCCCAATCTTGGAATATACGATATAACACAGGAAATTTAATGTTTTTAAGCCATCATAACACATGTATGGGATTAAATACCCTCACAATCAATGGTTTGGGGGGGGGGAGGGGACTACAAATATTAGTCGCAGTATGAAGGAAAGAGCAGATTACTGGACGGCTCAATGTTCTTTATTGAGAAATGAGCGAGTTCACGGAATGATTGCGTCGTATTATAAATTTTAACTTCAAGAAAGATTTATTTTTTTCCATATTTTGGGGGATTTTTTTTGACCAATCTTACACTTCAATGCCACTTCGGTGTCCTGCCACTGCATCTGCACGTAAAAAAAAAAAAAACGTTGAAACGTGCACTACGGTGTCTTCAATTTACTTATTTTTACACTTCTTTAATGCATCCGAATTCTTTCAACTTCAATTACACGGATTTTTGTTGATCATTATTTTGGATCTTGCTAACAACCTTTGTTTATCATCGCCCAGCTGCTTGGGGAAACCATCCCACGTAAAATCCCAATTGCCTGCATGTACAGAGGGAAGTTGAACTACTTGTTGTTGCATGCAAAAGGTGTTTTTGTTGTTCTTTTGGTTGACATTTATACGTGTGGAGAACCGAATGATATTGAGCTCTGTTAGCGGTTCAATCATCTTTGAGATTGCTTGTTTATCCATGTCACCAGGCCCTGCAACAACAGGAATGCAAACTGCTGTACAGCCGGAAGGAAGGACAGTGCCCTGAAAACAAGATGAAGAACCGATACAAAAACATTCTTCCTTGTATGTACACTGGCTGTTAATGCTTGCTTTTGCACTGTTTGCTCGAGTTAATGACTTACCATCATTAGGCCAAATGCAAATGCGTCCTCTTGTGCTAAAATATGCTTGGTTATTGAAGAGTTTCATTAGTGACTCATTTTATTTTACACTCTTTTTTTTGTTTTCCATGTTCATTATTTCTCCCCACCAATGCCCTCTTCTCCTCTTTCTCCCCGGTTCTCTCCTTTCCCTCTTCAAGTTGACCACAATCGTGTGATTCTTCGTGATGGAGATCCAGATGTTCCAGGATCAAACTACATCAATGCCAATATCATCACAGTGAGTATTCCCAAATCCCAATATTCAATCCATTTGTGTTGTTTATTTGTACACCGCTCCTTCCCAGTTCCATATCCAAGCAAAGTATGACGTCATCGCCGGGCACCAAAGGAACGGAGTATTCCATTTTTACTCCGTTTGTTACTTGGCGAAAAAAATGTTTTTGCCAAGTCTGTTGATCTGTTGCATTTGTTTGTCTGTCTGTTTGTCTCTTTGTCACGTGATTTTTTTGGCCACACTTTTCAAACAATCGTACTGAAATTTTTTGTGTATCGAGTTGACCGGCGAAGGACAGCAATGCTTAATTTTAGTGAAGATCTGAATCCAGATCTGGATCTGAGAATTTTTTGTGATTCTTCACCATTGAGAGGAGGAGAGGGGGAGATTGGGACCATACTCTGTGCAGAGCGTTGGTGCTGCTAAAGCAGTCTTGTTGGCTGTTGGACACTATCCTGGACGGGTCGCCACTCCGACACAATATACCAGCATGCTGGCACTCATTTTGCCGACCTCGGAAGGATGACAGGCCGAGTTAACCCCACCTGGTATTAATTTAACAGCTGAGCAGGATTTGAACTCAGAACCCTAGGATCCAAAGCCCGCCACCCGAACCATGAAGCCAACCCCAGGCATACCATTGAGAGATTGGGTCAAAATATATGTGTAGCATGTTATCTCTAAAAGTTGTGGATGACTTGTGACAAAATGGGGTGGAAGAGTTGGTTAGGTGACAAGAACAAGCCGATTCGATTTTAGTTAAGGTCCAGAATCAGATCTGACCCAACAGTGGCAAGCCAAAAACGATATATGGCATAATATCTCAAAAGGTTATGGATGGATTCACACGAAACTTAGTGGATAAGTTGGTAGTGCCACAGGAAGAACTGATTCGATTTTGGTGAAGATCCAAATCCAGATCTTTGTTGGAGAATTTTTTTTAATTTTTAACTGATTCTTCACCATTGAGAAATGGGGCTGAAAACGATATTGCATGATATCTCAAAATGTTGTGGACGGATTTGGATGAACCTTTGTGGACAGGTTGGGTGTGTAATAGAATCAATTTTGGTGAAGATCCGAATCCAGATCTGGATCGGAGAATTTTCGAAGTGATTCTTCACCATTGAGAGATGAGGTCAAAAACGATTTACAGCACAATATCTCAAAATATTATGGATGGATTCCACAGAAACTTTGTGGACTTGTTGGGTGTGTGAAAAGGAGTAATTGAATCAATTTTGTTGGAGATTCGAATCTGTATTCAAGATTTTTAAAACTGATTCTTCACCATTGAGAGATGGGGCCAAAAGCTATGCTGAGCATAATATCTCCAAAAGTTTTGGATGACTTGTGACAAAACGAAGTGGATGAGTTGTTTAGGTAACAAGAACAAGCTGATTCGATTTTGGTTCAGGTCCAAATTCCGATCCGGCCTTTCATAGGGATACAAAATTTAATCTATTCAGCCAGGCGGAGGTATGTGCTCCACCGAATGCCATTCCGTTTCACCAATTGTCGCTCTATGAGTGATTTGTCATTTGTTGTTTGTTTGTCTAGGCAATATCTCTGCCATCCTGGTATTTTGTAATTTTTTGATTAATCAACTAATTGATTAATTACTTAACTATTCGCTTCCTCCCGATTCCATCTTCATGTGCTGCATGAAGGCATCGCCGGGAGCCGAAGGCACCCCAGCGATGTCGCGCTGGAGGATTTGTTATTTATTTATTTGGCATGGGGGCGGTGTACTTTGAATGTACCTCCACTTGTTTATTTTATTTTAAGTGGTGAAGCCGCTTCAATATTTGACGATTTTGATGCGTCCGTCTGTCCGTCCATCAAAAATGAAGAGAAGAACCTTTCCAACACACGGTATTTCTCCTATAAATTGGTGTGTGTGTGTGTGTGTGTGTGTGTGTGTGTGTGTGTGTGTGTGTGTGTGTGTGTGTGTGTGTGTGTGTGTGTGTGTGTGTGTGTGTGTGTGTGTGTGTGTGTGTGTGTGTGTGTGTGTGTTTCATGTTTTTTTGTGGAGTTCCATTGGAGTGTTCTGTTGTGGAATGTGATTCACCAGAATAATCATCATGATCTCATAAGTTGATTCGGCTCATTAATAACAAAAAACCAAGAAGAATTCCAATATTTTAAACACACGCCATGTTAAGGTGTATAAAGCAACTTCGTAGGTCCTTCCGTGGCATGTCATTCTAATTTCAAAATAAATATTAATGATAACATTGTAACAAAGCAAATATTAATTAATACTAATAATATTTACAACAATAATAATAGTCATATCATTTGGTAAGAATAATAACGAATGTATAATCCCCACTCTGGCCCAAGCACATCTGGGCTTGGTGAAAGGCAAGCTAATGCTCAAGCAGTACAGCAAGCAGATATGCAACAAGGTCTTGGAGACCAATGAACATTTGGTCAAATGGACCCACTAGTAATTCAAATGGGTTCTAAAGGGTAATTCTAGAGGTTTCGAAAGGGTAACTACGAAGGGTTTCAAAGGGTAATTGTCCAGGATTCTAAGGGGTAATTATTTAGGTAATTATTACTCTGGCCAAAGGATTCAGAGAGGGTATTGCATTTGTGTCCATTTGTCTGTCTGTCTGTTTGGCTGTCTGTTTGTTTGTCCGCACAGAACTTTTGTGTTTTTCTCCACAACTACTTGTCGGATTGAGAAGAAATTTTTACCAGTGGTGCAACTACTCCTGAAGAATGTTATAATGATAATTATGATGTCATAGGTCATGTGGTGTGGCAGCTATATTGGAAAAAAAACTTTGGATCTCTATCTCTGAAAGCACACCAAGGGAAAAATTGAAACTTGGCACATTGTAAGTACTCCTCATGGGGAATGAGTAAGATTTTTTTTTTCATGACATCATAGATGCCGTCGTTATAACATCATTGCAAATGTAGAATGCCACATACAATCAATATGAAAAATTTTGAGGGTCATCTTGGGATAAAATGGTCCACAGAAAAACATCATTATGTCATTAGTCACGTGATTCGGCAGTCATATTGTTTAAAACAAAAAAACAAACCTTCCAAAATCTTCGTCTCTGAAGTGGCTGAACAGATCGAGGCAAAATCCTTGTCCATGAGGAACCAAAGGTTCACACACATGATGTCATTGACCGCATGGTTTGGTCGCCATATTGGATTTACCCTAAAACCTATAACAAAATACACCACTCAAAAGAAGTCATGGTGAGGGTTTGCAATCTCTAATTGCTCTTTTTCTTGTTAATCATGTACTGTGCCTTTGCCAAGTTTGAACAAAATGGCCACCAGTCGGTCATCTTGGATCTGATCTCGAAAAAAAATATGACGTGCATATGTAAGCTGTCATTCCTTATCTGTTTGCCAAGTTTGAATAACATCGGTAAACGCGTATCTGAGAAATGGTGGAGGACATGCTTCGACACACCGGGGTTTTTTTTCCAACTAAAATGTCTGCCACTCGTCCATCTTTGATCACATCACGAAATAAAACGATGTGCATATGTATCCCATCATGTGTTGTCATTTTGCCAAATATGAATAAAATCGGTCCATACATGTCTGAGATGTATGCATCGCAACCATAAGCATGAATGCACGGACACGAAAATCGAGACCAAATCCATAAGCCCCTGTTTCGGACCAAGTCCAACTGGGGCTAAAAAGTGACTGGAAAAGATATTTGTGTAGTATTTGACATCAAAAAGAATGCCATTGTTGAAATAAACTTCAATAATTATTAGCTGTAACAAAGACTTTCAACATAATTTATTTGAATTGTTTTATTCAATTATTACATTTCACTACTTATAAAGATCTTTTAATGAAAGATTATATTTTTACAACAATATTAAGGCCGAGGGGCACTAATGTGTAATTTGGAACCCATCTCCAATGGTTCCTGTTCTTTAGCGTCAATCTTCTTCACGTTAAATACGTTAAAAGTCGTTTTGTTTGGTTTTTAAAATCTATGAAGGTTTGGGTCACAAAAAACTGCCTAACGTGTGGAACAAAGGTAGCTGATGGCCCAATGACAACATCAAATTTCATTCACCACTTTGAAAGCTCTCTTGATGAGTAAGTTTTATATCAAACAGTTATATATGTACTGTTAACCCTAATTTTTTTTTCATTAATTAGTTCAAAGTGCACCATATTATGTTCTTACATTTCATGTCTTGGAGGCAATGGAGCGGATTGAATGCCCGCATTTTCCAAAATTCAATTTCTGAACAATTTATATTTAACATCGGGCTATTTTTGAATAATCCAGTGACTTTCTCAACTGACATTTCGACTTGGTTGTTATCAATAGCTTAACTGTTGGATCAGTGCCATTCCCATGGAACACCGACTCATCATTCCTGGGCCAAGGGCATAGCCAGAGGTCCAAAAGCGATGAGGCAAAAAAGAGGTGAACTTGGTTGATGTGACGGTGCGCATAGCACAGCGTTGCGAGTGCCAACGGCGCGAAGCCATTACGGCGAGGGGTCTGGGGGCCTTGAGCGGCCCCCAGAAGCCAATGCATTTTTGATGCCCAGAAACCTATTCTTGGCTAATTTCAATGCTCAAAATTTTTAAATGTTAATTTCAACCACATTAATCATGAATATATATATATATATATATATATATATATATATATATATATATATATATATATATATATATATATATATATATATATATATATATCCATACAGTCAAACAGTAAATTTTGTTTGTGTCAAAACATTTTAGCCCCCATTGTAAACCCACCCCACACCCTCACCACGCCCGACCCCACATGTTCTGTCATCATTCAATTGCAATGTTCCTCATCATCCTTATGATGGTTGAAGGCTAGTGCCACTCTTCTGTGCAGACTGGCATCCCAAACCTTGAGGATGTGCAAGGTGTCCTCATGAGAGCTGGTGCCTCATGAGATCATTGTACTGGGAGGAGGGTTGTTCAGTCACTGTCAGGTGGTGGGGGGATATTGTCCTATTTAGGTATTGTGATTGGAGTGGAGATAAGAATATTCAGAGCACTGCCGGGTAGCTTTTATAGTTTACTCCCCAGGGAGCTCAGATGGCCAGAGGCCTCAGGCCAGATCATATTTCAGGAAATGAGCGACGAGGCAACCTCATCTGCCTCAGCCGAGCTACGCCCCAGTAGGCTAATCATTTTTCGACCAAGCAAAATTTTTGACACAAAGCTTGGTGCATCTTCTTCAGCTTTTATAGGAATGTGTTTTGTTTAGTTTTGTCAGTTTTAACCTGTCTGTTTTTATAGTAAATATAATGTTCATTGTGTAATCATATATTTGCCCACTTTCCTCATTTTTAAAAGTGTACACCATGTGTACTAGTAAAAAAAAGGGGGGGGTGAAACCCATCCAGTGAAACTGGAAGGGGACTAATAAAAGGAAAGGATGACCTCATCGTACTGTGTTTGTCATTGCATGGCCCATGTGCCACTGGCGGCCGCTGGTGGCCTAAAGTGCGGCCCTTGATGTGTGGCCGGGGGTGGGGGGGGTGGGGTGGAGGTTCAGATCTTTGTGTTAATTTTCAGACAGTAAATCTGATAATTCTCATCATTTTTTTGGCATTTGTTTTTGGGGAGAAGGGGGAGGAGTGGGGTAGGATTATGAAAAAGAGTGCATTTTGTGCACTCAACCAAATAAACAAGAGCAATAATTGCATTGCAATACATGTCCCCTCCCGGTGTGATATTTTCAATGTCCAAAAAGGGCATAACTCTGAAAAATTGACGAAACTCCCTGAAACTCGAACTTGTTCTGTAACTTATCATAATGAAGCCATGTACCAAGTTTCATTTGAATATGTTAAAGGGTATGGGGAAAAAGTCTGAAAACCCACAGGTGGGACAGACTGACAGACAGACGGACAGACAGGTGGACAGATGGACAGCAAACCTATAGGCCCCACCAGTGAAACGGGTAGGGGACTAATAAATGGAAAGGATAACCCCATAGTACTCTGTTCTTCATTGCATGGCCCACACATCACTGGCGGTCCCTGGTGGCCTAAAATGCAGCCCTGGGTGTGCACTGCCGCTCGCCACGTCCCCACAGGGCGAATCTCCCTTACCTGTGGCTAATATTTTAAACCACCCATTCGCCACTGTGGCTAATCCATGTAATAGTGGTTTTTTTTACCAGTTTTAGATGAATTTTGGGTGATTTTAGCACATAATTCAACCTTCGTTGAGACAGCCGCCATTTTGTATGTTTTGATTACGGGAATCACGCGTGATTTCTTACAAGCTTATATATACTAACTTTCGTAGTTTTAAACTAGTTTCTCGTAAAAAAAAAATCGACCGAAATTACGCATGATTCCCATGATTCTCGTCTCAAATTTTTATTTTAATTTTTTTTCAATTTTTTTCTTTTTTTTTTTCCGGAATGATTCAGCGCGACTCTGCGCCACATGCTTCGTTGAGTCAGTGGTTGCCAGGTGAGTTTTGACACAATCAGTAGGAGTACCTGTAGTAGGACGAGTTTGTTTGGATGAGTGAGTTTGCTGGGTGACTTTGGTTGGTTGGATGAGTGAAGTTGATGGGTGAGATTGGTTGTATGAGTGAGTTTGATGTGACTTTGGTTGGAAGTGTGAGTTTGATGTGTGAGTTTGATGTGTGAGATTGGTTGGATGAGTGAGTTTGATGTGTGACATTGGTTGGAAGTGTGAGTTTGATGTGTGAGATTGGTTGGATGAGTGAGTTTGATGTGTGAGATTGGTTGTATGAGTGAGTTTGATGTGTGAGATTGGTTGGATGAGTGAGTTTGATTGGCATGAGGTTGGTCCAATCCTGGTCCACAACCACCCCCATCCCCCAATACCACCTACTAAAGGCACAACGACCATACCCCCCCCCACACACACACACACACACACACACACACTATCACCACCACCACCACCATCCCTCACAATTACCACCTCCCCTGATGGTCATTCATTCAACCAATCTCACACGTCAAACTCACTCATCCGCCTTAAAATTAACTTATTATTTCAGATTGCTAAAAAAAAACTTTTGAATAAAATATGTGGCTATTTCCTTTCTCCTGTGGCTAATCATTCTAAACCTGGATTAGCCACAGTGGCCAATTCCTTTTGAAAGCCAGAGCACACCCAGCGACCCCTGACATGTGGCCGATAATACACAAAAGTGAAAACACCACATCATAATCCGCCATAAATGCTATCAAATTGACCCAATGGTTTCAAATGAGTGTTGCAACGCGAAGCATAAAAGTAACATAACTACATCAGTAGGTGGCAGCAAACAAACATTGATTCTTGCAGCCCAGTTAACCACAACCAAGAAGAGTATGTGAGGGCAGGGCTTCATAGCAGCCATTACGGAGTCCTGCAAGCGATGTGGCAGATCGCACACTGATGTATTATCGACAAAAGTGCTCCCCCCCCTCTAAAAGATCGTGAAGATCACTGCTATAGTGTCTTTGGAGTACAGTAAAAAAAAATCAGGTGAGTTGAGACTTGGCTGTGACGGCTTGGAACTAAACGAGACTTGCTTGTTACTTGAAAAAGAATACTTTGCCACAACAATGGGTTTTGATGTTTTCATTTGTTTTATGCCTGTTCCACCCAACAATTTAACCTCTTCTTTCTTTCTTTTTTTTAGCTCACTTGGAACGTAGTTCCGGGGAGCTTATGGGATGGCATGCCATCTGTCAGTGCGTCTGTCTGTCCGTCCGTCCGTAAACACTTGCAACTTCTCTGAAACGACACAAACGATTTCAGTGAAACATGACCACAATCTTCATCACCCGGTATATAAAAAGCTTGTTCATGGCATTAAAAAAAAAATCGAGCCTTGAGGGGGGTCTACGAGGGATTGCCTCCCAAAATAGATATTTACTTTCTTCTCAGAAACTACACACACAATTCTGATGAAGCTTGACCACAACCTTCATCACCCATGAGATACCAAAGTTTGTTCACGCCATTATAAAAACCGGGCCCATAACATTGGTTCATTGATATATTTTGCTGATTCCATCCCACATTGACTTCCTCCTCATTATCATTATTCTACGAAATGAGCGCTCAGGAGTATTGCCCCTATTTCTCTTTCTCATTCTCTTCCTCTCTCTCCCACTCCTCCTTGTCCTCCTCCTCCCATTCCTGCTCCTCCCTGTTTTTCTTTTTCTTCCACTTGTCTCTTTCAAGTTACTGTAATCCACAACACCCCTCTTCATGCATGACCAATCTATTTATTTATCCCAGACAAGTATTGAATGGCATGAACGCACACTCGATGGATTTAACACTGCCATCTGTTGTCTACATATCTCAAATACAACAGACGGATTTATCAAATTCACTTATGGCCCAGGTTTTTGTAAAGAGTTCTGGACGATATTCAATATGTTATTCCAGCGAAGCATTCCAATGATTGTCGTGAAACGAAAATGTTGCTTTGCCTTGATTGTTGTTGTCATTGATGAAAACATGAATTTACGCTGATTGTCTGTTAACCAGGGAGTTTCCGGCCCTGGTACCAGATTTGAGCTCGAATTTGATGACATGCAGCTCTAATTCTGGTGCGATGAAATTCTTAAATTTTTCTCCGTTGACTGATAACATTTCTCAAAGTGGAACAAAATGTCCCTGTACCTGTTTTGGTGAGTTTTCCTTTGAAGCATGCTATGGGAACAATTTGTGTTTCTGCAGTAGATGTGTAGGAGATCTTGATTTTAAAAAGTAGCTTTCCCTACCTGTGTGTCACTGTAAAATGAGGTCTCTATCTATCTACTAAGGCTCTCTGTGCCTCTGCTGTTAATTTATAAAAAAATATATATATTTAAAAAATTGGGGAGGGGGTGAGGTTGTAAATATAAATCTTGACTATTGGAAAAGATAAATGTCAGAGGGTAACAGGTTCTTTGATGGACGGGAGAGTCAGTGAGAGTAGAGGCGAGTAAGAGTGGGTATGGTTGAAGCATGACGTGATGATGGGCAACAGTCTTGAAAGGCTGGGCATGAGACAACAAACCCAGGGCTTTTGTTCCATAGACAAGAGAATAGAGGGATGGACTAATAAAGGAATGGATAAGACTTCTGCTTGGAATTGGGGAGGGTAACGAAGTGTTGCTTTGGAAGGATGTGTACAACGTGTGAAACCTGGGGGGGGGGGGGGTTGATGGAGGGGTACGAGGAGTGAGGCGTGAGAAAAGCGAGTCCATCATCCTGCTTTCGGTGGGTGAGAAGCAGACCTCACGACTCTGCCTCCTGTCAAGATGATGCAATGTCCATGTGTGTGCATTCATTCGTTCATGGTGACGAGCATAATATTCTCCTGTCTGAAAGGTATCATTCCTGCGTGTAACTCCATCCTTTTGTTTTTCTGTCATCATCTCCATGTAGGCTGGTATTGAAAATGGAAGAACGGGTAGTAAGCTAGCCAAGCAGTACATCGCCACACAAGGCTGTTTGCAGAATACAGTGGTGGATCTTTGGCGCATGGTTTACCAAGAGAACTCAAGAGTTATTTTCATGACCACAAAGGAGGTGGAAAGGGGTCGGGTGAGTGAAATTTAACATTTTAATCCTATGAAAAGTTTTTAAGTTTACTCGTCATGGAAAGCAGTAGTATTCCAAATGCGGGGATGGTGGGGGGGGGGGGGGTTAAAAATGGCCACCCAATCAAATGTGTACAAATTAATATGCTGAAAAGATACCATAGAGTAAAGTCATAAGCCTTTAAAAGTCATACATTTTATTGTCGAACGTTTTCGTAACTAAGAAGAATGAAAAAAAATCTACTAGAGCGTTGTGATGTGGAATATGATGCACGAAAATGATCACAATGACATCCTAAGTTGACTGAGCTAATTGACTACAAAAAAATCTGTAAGAATTCCCATGTTTTCCCGTGAATAACAAAAACAATGATAACATTGTAACAAAGCATATCTTATATATTACTAAAACTATCAACTTGTATGTATGTATGTATGTATGTATGTATGTATGTTCCCAAAATGCAGCCAAAACGGTTCACGATAGCACAAACATTTTCAGCCCACCTTTCTCACCATTCTCCTGCGGTGTGCAGTATCAAGTTTCATTCAAATCGGGCAACGAAAAAACTTATTGAAAAATCAATTTGGGAGAATTTTATCAATGCAAACAACCTCAGCAGTATAGTTCGCTGGAGCTATCTTTCTTTTTTTTCTTTAAATTATTTTTTTCATCAACCGCGGCCACAATGGGAACCCAACGGGTTCACGGGTCGTCTAGTATTAATTAATACGAATAATATTTACAACAATAATAAGAATAGTAGTATCATATGGCAATAATAATAGCAAACATATAATTCCCGCACTGGCCCCAAGCATATCTACACTTGGTGAAAGGCAAGCGAATGCTCAAGTTGTACAGACAGCTGGCGGGTATGCAACAAGGCTGTGAATACCAATGAAAATGTGGTCCATCGGACCAGTATGGGCACACTCGTGAAGCAAACGATTCTGTGGTCTTCTGAGGCAAAAATTGAACTTTGACCTGAATGCAAAGCACTACTTCTTGTGGAAACCGAGCACAGCTCATCACCCATCTAGCACCATCTCTGCCGTGAAGCATGGTGGTGGCAACATTAAAATATAAAATGAACATTCCACCAGTTAAAAATGAGCAATCAAAGGACCAGCAATGGACGACAAATGCCGTAAAGGATGACATAGTGCTGGCATTTCGGGCTTTCCCCTTCGTAAGAGAAAAATATGTGGTCTGAAACGTCAGCACCTTGTGATCCTTCATGATGGATAAATTTATGTCAGTTGATCTAACAGTCCACTTGTAACCCCTCATCTAATTTGTTAAAACCATATATAAGCACGATGTACAACCTCCATAATTAGGCTCATGGTCAAGGAGACGTGCGTCGCTTCACAAAGGGGAAAAAATGTGCAGCTTCTTTTTCTTGCTTTGTTTTATAACAGAGCAAGTGTGTTCGCTACTGGCCTGAAGAGGGCTGTAGCAAAGACTACGGCTATCTTCGAGTGTACAACGTACACGAATCAGAATCCTACGACTACGCTCTGCGCCAGCTGGAGCTCACACATGTGGAGCATGTAAGTTCCTCCATGTGGAGCTCTACACGTT
This sequence comes from Eptatretus burgeri, assembly GCF_056783735.1. Taxonomy (NCBI): domain Eukaryota; kingdom Metazoa; phylum Chordata; class Myxini; order Myxiniformes; family Myxinidae; genus Eptatretus; species Eptatretus burgeri. The sequence goes on along the minus strand of NC_140964.1, from coordinate 123,690,661 downwards.
GCAAAATATATTACAGCTGCTGATTATTGTTAAATACATTGTCCTCTTTAGTTGAGCAGAGTTTTATGTGGATAGTATTTATTCTTTCCCATCAACTTTTCCTCTATGTTAACAGGCTGAACTACGGATAGTGTGGCAGTACCACTTTAAGGCATGGCCAGATCACGGAGTACCCAACGAGCCAGGTGGTGTCCTCAACTTCCTGGATGAGGTTAACCGGCGCCAGGATTCCATCCCTGATGCTGGGCCGCTCGTGGTTCATTGCAGGCAAGATATGACGGGTCAAAATTCGATGTTTGAGCTGATGGTGTTTGCACAGATAACCTGAATGGCAGAGGAAGAAGGGTGGGAGGGATATACTGTATGGTCACCATTTGCTGTCGATTATTGTGACCACCTGATGGACTACCAAGGTGATTGGTTTTGCTGCAGTAAAAGCTGTGGGCATCCAGGAACTCACGGACAGTGCATGGCATGTCATTGCAGTGCCGGGATTGGTCGAACAGGAACCTTCATTGTCATCGACATTCTCATCGACATCATTCGCCACAAAGGTGCATCACCTTTTTCACAAGGATCTTAACACTCCACACTGTTTACCACTAATGTAATAGCACTTCATTCCGTTTTCAGATTTTTATCTCCACTCTTTTCACTTTTTGTTTTACTTTTTTCCATGTGACGTGAGCATCTTTGAAAGCACTGTCTGCACTGTGCCGCCATAGGCCTCGATTGTGATATCGATATCCCAAAGACGATCCAGATGGTGAGGGCACAGCGCTCGGGGATGGTGCAGACTGAGGCACAGTTCAAGTTTGTGTACATGGCTGTGCAGCAATACATTGAGACAATGCAGCAGCGACTCGCTGAAGAGCAGGTTTGAGATGGTTTACTTGCTCATTTGTCTTCAATGTAGAGTTTTTGTTTGTCATGAAGAAAGGAACCAGGTCGTCATATGAACTCAAATCCGATCCAGAAATATGCCTGAAATTCTTCATTGTGTTTTGACCCAATTTTCCTCGGATTCAGTTTCCTACTCCATTGTAAAATGAAACAGTGTAGCTGTCTGATATGAACCAAACTTGTTAATTATAAATTCCCATCTGATTGGTGCATTTGCCAAAACTAAAAGTCGATGTGAATTTGGTTGAGTTGGCCTGTTTACCGTGTTTAGTGTTCTCATGTGAACCAATGGTCACAATGCATGGAACCCAGGTTCAAATCCCATACATAACAAAATATGTATTTGTCTGTTGTCCACTAATGTCCTTTTAATTGACATTAAAGTACACTGGTTAAAGGAGAAGATATTGCATTTGGGTCTGTTTGTCTGTTTGTTTGTCTGTCTGTCCCCATAGAATGTGCTGATTTAGGCCACAAATGCCACCTAGTGATTTCCAGTAGTACACCTTATCTTTTTTCAACCGAGTATCTCTGTAAAGCATGTACAATTAGAATGTGAGTCGATCTATAAAATACATACCATAAAACCATAGAAAACAAGTCTGGACGAAGGTATGCAACTGGTTCTAGTTTTATGTTTTATTTTACTTTTTTTTTTGCTTATTTGATTTAAGTGCATAGCAGACATGTACAATAGAATTCTGAGATGTATGCTTACATGTTACAACATTCCATTTAAGTTTTGGAGTTCTAACAGAATCAGGTAAATTCCAGCCAATAAGTCATAGTTTTTTGAAAGCGAAGCACTTAGTAATTGCTGATCAATTGGGTTGCCCATTTTTCCCTTCACTCATCGATTGGTCATGGCAACATATTCAAAGTTGTGATTGGGATGGAATCCGAATTGATGTTCTGAGATCAAGATGTTTGTAAATAGGAAAGATTCGACATTGGAAGTGATGATTGATTCCATGGCATTACTTGTCATTGTAAGTTTAATGACCATCACTTACCTTAAAAAAAATATATATATATATGTATATATTTTTTTTTTTTCTCATGTTTTGAAAACTGGTTGGAGTAACTGACTTTTTTGAGAAGATTCTCTCCTCTAAGCAGCCTTCTCCTGGGTTTGATGCATAATGAAATTCAATTCAACCCGAATTGGCTCCTAACTCGATAATCAGTTGCAAAAGTGGTTCAACAAATGTGCTTCAACTTTTGCATTACCTAATCAGGAATGAGATGGTATTCATACTGAGCTGTTTTGTCAGGTACTCTGACTAATTCAGTTGCATGTCATAGACATTGGAATCTTGAATGATGATCCAGGAGACGACATCTAGATCTGATAAAGAGGAGAATAAAAACCACAAACAACAACAACAAAATTAAATGAACCGATGAACACCAAGCATTGCAGTCTGTTGTTGTTGCCAAAGACGATATGTTTAAGGGTTATCATTTTGATCATGGTTATGGCATTCACATGTCTGTGTTGTTGGAGTCTCTCTTTTGCCACCAAAGTTGGACAAAGGCTATGTTCTCACCCCTGTCTATTTTTTTGGCTGTCTGTGTCAGTGAGCAGGATGCATCAAAAAGTTTTGATGGATTCGGATGAAACTTTGTGGACAGGATGGGTGTGCGACAAGGACGAATCAATTCGATTTTGGTGAAGATCCGGATCCGGATATGAGAATTTTTTTTTTTACAAGTGATTCTTCACTATTGAGAGATGGGATCAAAAATGATTTTTCGCACTATATTTCAAAAAGTTTGGACGAGTTATGACAAAACGTGGTGGATGAGTTGGGTAGGCGACAAAGACAAGCCCATTCGAGTTTTGGTCCAAGTCTGGATGCAGATCCGGCCCATCAGTGGGATACAAAACGTAAACTGTTCAAGCTGGCGGAGGTAAGCGCTCTGCCAAGTGCCATTCTTGTTTGTTTGTGCGTTTATTCAAGTTAATATTTTTGTTGAAAGAGCAAAAATCACTCCAGCTGTAATTTCTGTCAAATTTAACAAAATAATTGTCTATAATTTCTTATTTTTATACAAGATCTGAGGCTCTTGATAGAGTGACCACACACACACACACACACACACACACACACACACACACACACACACACACACACACACACACACACACACACACACACACACACACACACACACACACACACACACACACACACACAGGTTGACAGACAGACGAGATAACACACAAGACATTAGACAAGACAAACACAACCACTGAGCTTGGGGTAAGTTCCATTACGTCCCGGGGTACTCTGAGTACCAGCAATGTCACAACAACGGTGCTGCTTTTCTCACCGCACTCAGCGTTTCCTCAGAAGGAATTTCCACCTCCCTATCCATGCCAACCTATGGGGATTGTCCGTGCTTTTATCCTTTTAAATGCTGAACATCAGGCGAGGAAACAGCATGGACCCGTTTTGTTTTGTTTTTAAGTCTTTGGTGTGACTCGACCAGGGTTTGAGACTCGATGCGGACGTTCTGACCTCCCAGAGACTCGGAGCGGACGCTCAACCACCAAACCACTGAGTCTGGTTTCATCAAAATTTGAATGCATTTCATCAAAATGCAAACACTCTTCAAAGTGTTCAAACACTGTCATAATGTCAGCCAAAGCAAGGTGAGCTAGGTGTAGTAGATGACTGTAATCTGCAATGTTAAAATCACTCCGGCACTGAATGAAATTAAATGCACGCCCATAATTGATATATTAAGATGAAATAGTACAAATTAGCTCCAAGCAAAAAAATTAAAAAAAAAAAAAAAACAGATTTGGCAATATGTTTTAATTTTTGGAACCATCTTGGCTCTACTTAAAATAATCCGAGGAAGATCTGTATTGAGGAATGCCGTCATTCAACCAACCCTCTGATAAAGAGAGGAAATGTGCATAAAAGGGTTTTGCTGTTGTTTGTTGAAAAAGCCCTGCATTCCCATAATTTAAACTCGCGGGCAGCCCCACCATCTGGGCGGGTGTACCCCTGTCGGTACACTGAATACGGATGGCTGATTACTGTCCCGGGAGTCATTGAAATGTGAAATTGTCAAGGATAGCACCGCAATCAATATAGTAATCACGAGAAGGATTCGCAAGGTGCGGAAAGGGTGGGAGAAAGACACCACACCTAATCACTGACATTGCAATCACGGTTTGTTAGAGATGAGGAAACATGAGGTGAGGAAACTCTGATAAAGACACCGCATCGTAGTCATCATTGTTGTAATCACCGCTGTGAGAGGTTCTTCTTCTTCTTCGTCTTCTTCTTCTTCTTCTTCTTCTTCTTCTTCTTCTTCTTCTTTTTTCAGTATGGCAGCTTGGCTGCCGGGTCGCTGTCATTTTGTTGGGGCGTGACTATGTCACTGATGCTTTGCCCCCATACCAGTACACTGGTACTCATTTCTCCATCCTCGGAAGGATGACAGGCTGAGTCAACCACACCTGGTGTTAATTCAGTGGCAAATGAGGCTCAAACTTAGGACCCTAGATCCCAAGCCGGCAATCCTAATCACTAAGCCAACACCAGGCTTCTACTTTGAGAGGTGAGGTAACACGAGGTGAGCAAAGAGTGTGATAAAGATGGCACACCATAATTACTACAATGAGAGGTGAGGTCACACGAGGTGAGGAAAGCATGTGATTTGCCACACCACTTATTTGGACAGTTGTTTGCTGATGCAGATAAACGAGTAACGATGCTGGGGAAAATGGTCACACTCAATTGGTCAATGCCGAGATCAACCAATGTGTGAAGGAAAAAACAGACACACCCAATTGGTCAGTGCCGAGATCAACCAATGTGTGACGGGAAAAATGGGCATTCTCAATTGGTCGGTGCCGCAACCAAACAAAAAGTGAATATTGCTAAAGGCCCTGTCACACCTTGACAATTTAGCCAGCGTATGCCCGACGTATGCAAAATTTGGCTTAAACGCTGGCACATGTCGAATACGTTATGGGTAAGTTTGTATACGTTAAGAGCACACTGGCATACGTCGTAGTACGCTGGCTTTTTTGTAGCACGCTGGCATACATCTTTGTACGCTGGCATACGTTGTAGTACGCCGAGGTGTTAGACAAATTTTCCATGCTTGAAATTTCCCGACGTATGCCAGCGTATGACTCACACGTTCCGCATACGCTTGACCATAAGTTGTAGGCACGTTACGCGATCGTTGACACACGTTACTTGTAAGTTACTCATAAGTCGAAACACGTCGAGGTAATGTTTAGCGTACCCGAAACTTATTTCTAACCTATGAGTAATGTGTTGTAGGCACGTTACGCGATTGTTGACACACGTCGACACACATTACCTGTACGTTACTCGTAAGTCGAAACACGTCAAGGTAATGGTTAGCGTCGGTGTTCCAGACTCCCTGTTTTTTGGGGGTTTTTTTTGTTTTTTTCTTCGGTATGACGGTGATGTTGACACTTCGATTTCTCGTGCGGTTCGTTGGTATAAGTTATCTATATCTGATTAAAACGTTCTGTGTACGTTACTAATACGTTATGCATACCTCCAACACGTTATTATGTGCCCAAAACTTAAAAAAACATCAATAGTTCAGTGTACGCCAGCGTTTTACATGCATTTTGAGACCTTGCCATACGCTGGCTAAAACGTCAAGGTGTGACAGTGCCCTAACATAGCTCCAGTCGCACAACTTCTATTATTGTAATAGACTGTAAACCTTCCACTTCCCCCTCCATCTCCCCATCCCCCCACACTTTACTACTCAGGATGAATCATGCTGTAATCCCAATTGGATCGTGTCGGCTCTTCCTGAGTGTAAATACCGTATCCAAGTTTTTCCATCATTCATCTTGTTTATTATTCTTCTTCTTTCCATTTGTCATTGACTTCGTTTCATGAAAGTGGTATGTAAAAGTTACTTCATCTTATTATTAGCAAGAATACATGGGATGTCATCATAAATAAGGAGTTGAAGTCATAAGGAACGATATATTGATGCTGGATAAATATGTTGAGAGACAGGGGGTTCTCTTGGGCCAGAGGCAGGGGCTTATTTAGGAAGACTGTAAATGTGACATTTCTCATCTCGAATGAGATTTTCCAATCCAGATATTGGAATACTCGATCTCTCCATGATTGTTTCTTTTAACAGAAGAGTAAAGTGAAAGGCAGAGAATACACGAATATCCGTTACTCTGCAGCTGACCTTGGGTGTCCGGAAGGGTCTTTTCCACCACCGACGCCCATCCGTCTCTCTGCTCTGTGAGTCACCTTTAAACATTGCATGATATACTTTCCTCTGGTTATTCTCCCGTCGCTCCATTTACCTAGCCCTTTGTTCACTTTGATGGCAAACACTTGTGGTTCGCTTGTGTTTGTTTATTCATGATTTCCAAGTCAAAAAGTAAGACCTTTCTACGGTGGGACACCGCTCAATCATGCTGATGTGTTCCGCAGTCTAATAGAAACTAACGGGAATAACATATTTCTGTTTCGCACAATCTTGCCCGAGATACGGTACATATTGTTTGTTCCATAATAACACTTTGATTTTTAGTTTTATACGATGGTATGTATAACCGTATATAAATGAACATGAATAATGATTTCGACAAAAAATAGAGTGAGGGCAAATTAAAAAAAAAAAATACCAGTTGATTGTCCGGATTTTTTTTTTGAAAAAAAGGAAAAAGGAGAAGATCCTTTTTATTTGTTACTAGCAAATACCACCCGTTGCTGCGCCGATGGGTCAATAAAGTGGGTGGGAGGGGGGAAAAAAGAGAGGGAGAGAGAGAGAGAGAGAGAGAGAGAGAGAGAGAGAGAGAGAGAGAGAGAGAGAGAGAGAGAGAGAGAGAGAGAGAGAGAGGGGGCAGGTGTAGGGTGAGAGGGTGAAGGGGAGGCAGAGAGGATGAAGAAAGGGAAATTAGGGAGGTGGGGAGAGCGACACCTCACCAAATGTTGCTATTCACTGTGGGAGAGAGGGGCGTGTGCGTGTGTGTGTGTGTGTGTGTGTGTGTGTGTGTGTGTGTGTGTGTGTGTGTGTGTGTGTGTGTGTGTGTGTGTGAGTGTGTGAGAGTGTGAGAGAGAGAGGGAGAGAGAGAGAGAGAGAGAAACACACGTACACACACACACACACACAGGTAGAGGCAGTGAGAGAGCGACAGAGGTGTGGGAAGAGAGTGCTGCATTTTATGAGGGGGGAGTGAGGAGGGGACAGAGTGAGAGAAAATGGTGGGGGAGAGGAGGAAAAGAACAGGTGAGGGGTGGAGGTGGGGTTAGCAAAGAGAATGATATGTGACGCTTAATGACCAAACACAAAAAAAACGTGTCAGAACAGCTGTACACACAATGACACAACAGACTGTACACATAACAACAGAGTTTGTAAAGTAATCTGCTGGCACATCTGCATATACATTGACATTCCAGTTCCAGTGAACATCAAAAATATTGCATCCAACCACATATCATACTGATGTACAACAAAAGAGAAGAAGGCATTGCTGATTGAGGTGTTAATACCAGTGATTTTGGAGTAACGATGCAGAAATCAAGAAAATAACCAAATACCAAGATATCAAGAATGAAGTGAAAAGATCCTGGAAGCTGAAGAATGCCAAAGTTGCACCAGTGATGACAAAGAACCTCACAGAGATATTAAAAACCATCCCTGGGAATATCACTGCAAATTAACTACAGTTGGAACCCATCCTGGGCTCAGTAATGATCCTGAAGAGAGCCCTCGGCACAAAACTTTGAAAACGGAAAACTTCACAACTTAGTCTGTGAATTGTAACCCCTTACCAAAATGAAAGTGGATACTTTAAACCTGCCCTGGGAGGACTCCATTCCACATCTGAAACCCACATATGAAGATACCAATCAACGACACACACACACTCACACACACACACACACACACACACACACACACACACACACACACACACACACACACACACACACACACACACACACACACACACACACTCTTTGAGACCTGGCAGGTCTCTGTTTCACCTCCTGAAACCCACCCACATGTGGAGATAGCAGGCAGCATCATCTTGCAGGGACACCACACACACACACACACACACACACACACACACACACACACACACACACACACACACACACACACACACACACACACACACACAAAAACACACACACACACACACAAAAAAACACACACACACACACTGCCTTTTATTGGTGTAGATTTACCTTTTTTTTCAAAACGGCCATGAGCTTTTCATACATGACAAATCATGTACCCAACATGCAAGTTGTTTTTTACTTTCCCACCCCACACCCCCCAAAAATTGCACGAGTCATGTACCACACTTGTCAGTTTTCTACCCCAAACAATTAATATGATGTGGGTCATACGTCGCGTCACCTACACTCACTCAGCCTCTTGAAAATACAATCCACAGTTCTAAACAAATATATAATAAATGTATGGTGAATTTTTTTTTTTTAACTCCACACTTCATGAAAATTAAAATTATTGGCTGTGCAAATCTTTCTACATCAATCAACAGTAAACATTTAATACACAGATTTGCATATGTGGGATGTGGACTCACCCGCACTCGCTGGTCCAACTCCCCACTAACAAAATTGAGAAAGCATCACAGAGCGAGCGTTGCCCATGCTTCGTTTGTTTCTAGTTCGTTGTTGTTTAGTTTTTCTTGTGTTTTTGTTTCGTCTTTTTTGTGTTGTTTAGTTTGCATCAGGACAGTAAGGTCACCCCGCCTTTTGGGGAAGGAACCGTCAGTCCACCACGGGGCTATTTTTAAGCAGTGCAGCCATTTCACTGCACCACTACCTTCAGACACAGGTGCGATATTTTTTGGGGGGATGTTTGACAAAATAATGGATAACAGAAAAAAAGGAGGCGGGTTCAAAAAAGGAAGCGGGCGAGGACGATCAAGTGTTATTTTTTATTATTATTTGGCCTAATAAAATCAGTGTAGATGTTGGTACAAAATGTGAATAAACATACTGTGCAATTCCACTCCGACACAATTTATTTCCATTTTCTTAGAGGCATTTTGATGCAAAATTAATGCAAAAAAAATAAAAAATTAACATTGAACTAGAACTGCCACTTTATAACTGCTGGCAGTGATGACCGGGTACCCAGTCCGTCCGCCTTTGACACAACTGATACAACATGAGACTTAAATCATAGTCGCAAAGTTTCGCATTTATCGGATAAGCGGTGCCAGAGAAAACATTATTTAATGGTGATACAAACACAGGCCTGCTTCGAGACGGCGCGGAACAGACGAGTTACGAACCGGGCAGCACAAAGCGTTCAATTTGCTTATTACTGGCGAACAGATTCAAATAATTAAATAATTCTGGCTGCCAAACCGCGTGACCGATCAGGTTGAAATTTTAAACTTTTGTTTCGCATGTGGGCTAAATTACAAATTTGAAGTTTCGTATATATAGAAGCAGCAGTTACAAAGTAAACATTAATTAATATTTATCCTTCAATCCAAGATGGCGGCCAAACTATGTGACTTGTGACGTCATAATTTTCACCACATGTGCAAACACGATCGGAGACGATAACTGCAAATTTTCGCTTCGCTAGGTTAAGCAGTTCCAGAGAAAACATTAGTTAATATTTTTCTTAAAACCAACATGGCTGCCAAACCCTGGGCCCGATCCCGTTGAAATTTCAAACCCTCATTCCGCATGACTGTTCCACCATAAAGGTGATGTTTCACATTTATTGATGCAGTACTTCCAGAGTAAACATTAATTAATATTTTTCCTTCAATCCACTATGGCTGCCAAACGTTGTGTCGTACCTCAAAAGGAGGTGAGAACTTTTTATTCGCCATGGAGAGGCGGTCATAGTGGTGGAGTTGTTTCGCCTGGATCTGTTCAGTCCTTTCAGAGAAAAAGACGTTTAAAGATATTATTTTTCAATCCAAGATGGCTGACGAACCATGTAACCTATGACATCACAAATTTATATTCTGCTTCCAACTGGGTATTGCAACACGTATGTGAAGTTTCGTGTTAATCGGTAAAGGTGCGTTTTTCTATCCAAGATGGCCGCCAAACCATGTGACATGTGACGTCAGAGTTTTTATCACGCGTGCACACACGATGGTAGATGATAATTGCAAACTTTCGATTCATTGGGTTAAGCGGTTCCAGAGAAAACATTATTTAATATTTTCTTAAATACAACATGGCGGCCAAACCGTGTGAATAATCAATTCGAAATTAACAAATTTATATCGCCTACGTGTCCCGAATATAATTCTGAAATCTCCCCTTCATCGGACCAGCGCTTCTGGAGAAGAAGATGTTTGAAGGTTTTAGGGTTTTTTCAAGATGGCCGCCAAACCATGTGACCGATCAAGAAGAAATTAACAAACTTGAGAAAGGACCTCATGGGGAATATATGTGTGAAGTTTCGTCTTCATCTGTCTTGCCCTTCTGGAGAAGAAGATTTTTAAAATTTATTCATTTTCAATCCAAGATGGCTGCCGAACCTTGTGACCTATGATATCATAAATTTAAATTCTGCTTTCCATCGTCGACCCGAACAAGTGTGTGAAGTTTCGTGTAAATCGGATAAGGTCTATTTTTCTATCCAAGATGGCCGCCAAACCATATGACTTCCGAGTTAAAAAAAAATTATTACCATATGCAGACTTGAGGGAGGAAGGCACTTGCAAATTTTCGCTTCGATGGCTTATGAAATTCCAGAGAAACATTATTTAATATTTTTCTTAAATCCAACATGGCGGCCAAACCATGTGACCTATCACTTCGAAATTAACAAACTTGCATTGCATGCATGCCACGAATATAGTTCTGAAATCTCGCCTTCATTGGACCAGCGCTTCTGGAGAAGATGTTTGAAGGTTTTAAGGTTTTTCAAGATGGCTGCCAAACCATGTGACCTGTCAACAATAAATTCACAAACTTGAGAAAGGACCTCTTGGGGAATGTACCTGTAAAGTTTCGCCTCAATCTGTCCAGCCCTTCTGGAGAAGAAGATTTTTTTAGAAAAAACACTAAAAAACAAGATGGCGGCCGAATTACGTCATCGATGACGTCAAAAAAAACATTTTGACGATGAATTTCGGCGTAGATGACGCTCAAAAAATTTCAGATTTTTCCTATACGGCGTTCTACTTGACGAATTTTCACCGGTATATCGCTTCACCTATGAAAAATCACACGTATTCCCCATAGTGAGCTTTGTAAAATGTATCAAACGAAAAATTTTTCCATTGCACGGTTTCCGAAATACAGATGTCCAAAGTTTATCGCTTTTTTCAAGATGGCGACCGCACCACGTGACCAATGACGTCATAATTATAACGTGATTATGCTATCAAAAAAGATACAAACTATGGTGAAAATTTCCTGTCGATCGGACTTTGTGTTCCAGAGAAAATGATTTTTAAAGCGAAAAAGGGTGCAAAATGCCGGCGGAAAAATAATAATAATGCGTAATAATAATAAACATAAGAAAAACAAATAGGGTACCCTGTACTCACAAGGTACCCTAATAATGCGTAATAATAATAAACAGGAGGAAAACAATGGGGTACCCTGTACTCACAGGGTACCCTAATTATGTTGCATGGTCTCTCGCCAAGTGTGGAACTGGCCCAAGATGCCAGAGGCGGAGAGTAAGGCACGATGCCGGACTGCATCAAAAGCTTTAAATATGTCCAGAGAAACGGCCCTGATCTCATGTCTGACATTGAGGGTCTCCATCCATTGTTGGGTGAGTAGAAGCAGCATGTCCAAGGTGGAATGACCTGGTCTGAAACCCAATTGGTGATCTGAGATGAGGTTGTTGGGGAAAAGAGAGATTTCATATCTGCTGTTACTTTTTCATGGATTGAAAATGAACTTCGATGATGGATTCCATAACCTTGATGATGATTGGAAGTTAGCTGATCGGTCTGTAGTTGAGGGAATCAGTTTTTGCACCTTTTTATGGAACGCAGTGATGGCTGATTTCCAAACAGATGGAAGATGACCTAGTGCAAAGGACAGGGTGAAAAGGGCAGAGCAAGGATGTGCAAGACCAGTAGAGCAGGTTTTTAGGACACTTGAACCGATGCCGTCCAGTCCAGTAGCAGAGTCAGAGTCGAGGGTTGAAAGAACCTTCTCAACCTCCTCAGGTACAAAAGATACATGAGTAGTTGGGTATGATAGGGAAGTGGGTAGCAAGAGTGAGGGGTTGGGGACACAAGATTTGGAAGCAAACACAGAATTTAGGCATCCAGCCTTCTCACGAGCAGTCGGCTGTGCTGCCAATTGAAGAGAGGGAAGGGATGGAAGGGGAGCATACTGTGCATGAGAGACAGACCTAACAAGGTGTCACAAGGTTTTAGAGGAGAGACGAGTTTGAAAGTTCATTCTTGAGGTTGGGCAGATGTTGTTTTCTGGGTCACCAGAAAGTGGATACGCATTCATTATGGACCTTTTGGAAAGCACTGAGATCGCCTTTGGTTGGATTAGCCTTCCAGTAAGAGAAGGCAAGTTTGTTTGTTTTTATTTATTTATTTATTTTTCAGACCAACTTCCTCACTATAAGATTTGAGTGTACCATGACAGGATGAAGGGGAGGACAAGCAGGTCGGCAGCGATGGGTCGCCGAGCATGGAAACTATAAGATATAGAGCAAAATGGATGTCATATAGCGGATAGGGAATCACCTTAATGTTATGCATATCAAATCTCATCCAGTTCCATCTACTGATAACTACTCGGTATCCATTTGAATGAAAAGTACCGAAAATGCGGTTTGAAATCGGAAATCCCCAAAGTTCGAGGGGGTGCTTTGGGTGAACAAAGATCTAAATCGAAAATCCGGCTCGATCGTTTGTGCACAATGTATTCCAGACGATTAGTGTGAATTTTCATGACCATCCGACCATAACCCGAGGAGGAGTAGCATTTGGCGCGAGGGCACCAAATGTTTTTAAACAGGGGAACATCTTTAAACATCTTTTAAACAGGAACATCTGTTTTTTAAACATCGATTTGGAAATTCGAGGCATGCAACAAGAAGAGCTGGAGAGCTCTCGCATATTACCGATTTTCGCACTAATTGACCTTTGACCCCTGACCTAAGCAAAATCGGTCAATATGTCCCGAGGTAAAGTTGTAGTATTCATTGAGTACCATGAACCTGCAAAGTTTCATTCGTATCGATGCACTCACCTGGTCGCTAGGGGGCCTTCAATTTTCGCCAATTTTCACGCACACCCTAATTGTAGGGGGTGCTGCGGGTCAAGTATTCCATATATCGCAAAAACCGGAATATATTTGATAGAGCATCACCTGTAGATCATTCATGCCAAATTTCATCACCCTACGTGGGATAATGGCTTTCGGAATTGATTCCGCGTGAACGGTACCGATTGTGAAGGTTTTTCGGTTGTTGCTGGGGAACCAAAGCGTCCCGAGCAACCATCACAATTTCCAAAGCACGAGGTCATAAGATGTACCTACCACCCGAGTTTGGTCAAAATACGCCCACGTTTACTACCAATTATGCTGATGACAAACGAACAAACATCCAAACAAACATCCAAACAAACAGACAGAATTACTGACAATAAGGGTCACCTATTTTGGCGACCCAATATAGTTGAAGATGAGATGGGATGAATCTTTGCATGAGAGAGAGAGCAGGTTTCAGTGGAAGAATTCCCAGGTTGAGTTAACGTTTGTGGCAATCGATATGGGAAACCAGTCCTGAAGATAGATGGCTGCTTACAGTCCCTGCCAATCAACCTGAGTGAAATTCCAGACTTTCCGGCATTGAAGCAACTCTCTGCTAATAGCCAGAAAGCTGTTGACTTTCACGAGCACATGATCAGAAGAACCAACTGGAGCAGAGGATGAGCAAGAGACTTTTGTGGGAAAGTTAGTCATCACCAAGTCCAGAAGGGAGGATTTGGGGAATTCCAGGTTGGAAAGTTCACACATTGAGTCACTCCCATGGAGTCAGAGAAGTCCTTTGCTGAAGTGCCATGGCTGGTTAGACAGGTACCAACACCCAGCCAAGTTACATGGTGACATATTCAATCAACACACGTGAGGATGAGAGAGTTGGGATGTTGAAACGTGATGGAAAGATACTCATCTGGTATTTGTTGCTGCTTACTTGTTTCTTCAACAATTGTGTATTACAGCATAATGTAGTTCCAACATTTTATCCTGTTGCAGATAATTATAAACCAACTCATTTTATTGATGATCATGGATTTGTTGTAAACTCTGATATTGTTGCTTTGGAGGATTTTTTTAATTGATTATTTTTTGAAGACGTGTCGACCAGGCAATTTGGAGCAATTCTATGGATCTGTGCTATCGTTCTGCCAACACGAGAAGATTATGAATCTTTTTTGTAATTTTTTTATTTTGTGTGTGTGTGTGTGTGTGTGTGTGTGTGTCTGTGTGTGATTCATAGAAGTCAGGAGTCACCAAAGGTGGCAGTCTATGAAAATGTGTCCCACTTATCCACAGCTAAGATCATTGGAAAGCTCTGAGCCAGCTCCATCTTCATGAGGTGAGCACCATCACAATGAAGACTAGTTGTTTGAGATGTTGTATGACATAAACTAACTTAATTGAGAGTAATCCTCAATTACAGGTAGTTCCCTCGTACAGGGATTTCTATTTCTGTATTGCCATTGATAGGTAGCCATACATATAAATTAAGGTAATGGTGAACTTTCTTGCTGTTACCAGAGTCTCATAATAGGGCAGATTGAGAGATTGATCAATCGTTTTACAAAATGTCCTCAGTAATAATCTCAGAGGGTGAGCAGACATTAGAATCATCAAAGAAGAGTCCAACTGCATTGCATGCCAACATTGCTGCAGCAGATTTGAAGCGATGAAGTTAACCTTGCACTCATGTGTGTTCATGCCACTTCGTAATGTCAAAAGTAGTTTAGTTAGCCCATCCCTCGCACAGAGGGAGACACGTTTTTGCGTGTGTGTGTGTGTGTGTGTGTGTGTGTGTGTGTGTGTGTGTGTGTGTGTGTGTGTGTGTGTGTGTGTGTGTGTGTGTGTGTGTGTGTGTGTGTGTGTGTGTGTGTGTCCCCGTGTCCAGAGCATAACTTCTTTTTTTTTTACCATTTGAGCTTTTGTCATCAAATTTGCAGCAAACCTTTATTCTGAGAAGATGGAGAAGACGAATCAGTTATTGGATAAAAATATCAAAGGGCAAAGTCACAGCAAGTAGAAATAGGTCTTATTAACCAGTCTGCCCCTGTGAAGCGCGCGACGTCAGGGTTTTGTCATCACTTCTGTGTTTCTTTATTACCTTTGCATTCTGCGAAAGGTTATGTTCTGGTCGGCGTGTATTTATTTATTTATTTATTTGTAATCTTGTGATTCGTATAACTCAAAAAGTATGAAACCGAATTGCATAAAATTTGGTAGGATGATTGGTTATGAGCCAGGAAGCATTCGATTAGATTTTGGGATCGTTCGGGTCAAAGGTCAAGGTCAAGGTCACGAAAAGGTCAAAATCGTCTTTTTACGATAACACGGTCAATTTTTATTCAATTTGCATGCAACTAATGCCAAAATATTCAGAATTCAACGCCTCATCTTGTGATATGCAATATGACACAATGACGCCCATACTCTTGTTACCGGTTAGCGGTCAAAGGTCAGGGGGGTCACGACCTTGAAAAATATGCGGTTTTTGTCATAACGCGGTCAATTCTTGTCCGCTTTACATGAACCCAGCACCAAAATGTTCAGAATTTAATGCCCAATCTTGTGACACAATAACGTCAGAACACATGTCACCGGTTGGGGTAAAATGTCGGGGGGGTCACGCCCTTGAAAAATATGCGGTTTTCGGCATAACTCAGTCAATTCTTATTCGATTTGCATGAAACCAGCATCAAAATATTCACTATTTTGTCCTCCACGCTCTCATGCCAAATAGTACAAAACAGGTGTACTTTTTAACTGTACAATGAATGTTTGTTTTGTTTGCAATAAATAAAGTATTTTTAAAAACAGGAACTTGTGTGTGCTAATACCCCTAAATATAGTATTATACAATGATTGACTTTTGAGGTTGCTACGAGATTACCTTCTCTTGTTGAAACGTTGTATTCACCGAGCTTGCGAGTGAAGACTCGCCAAAACGACGTGAATTGATTGTTGTTTAGTCCGTATCCCCCGAAAGTCGCGGGGGGGGGGTCATGACATTATAGATATGTGGTTTGTGTCATAAGACCATTCATATGAAACCAGTTCCCCACACTCATACCAAGAACAAAAAAGTCGTGGCGGCGAAGGTATGCGCTCTATGAGTGCCCGTTCTAGTTTTATTTATGTACCACTGAGCTTCAGTGTGTTTGTCCAGGTCATTACTTCTTTTTTTACCAGTTGAGCTTTTGTGATCCAATTTTCAACAAACCTTTATTCGGAGTAGTCGGAGAGAACACTAATTGATAAAATTAAAATATCGGTGGATGGAGGTTATGTTTTCTTGTCTGTCTGTGAGCAAGACATCTCAAAATGTTGTGGACATTATCGGACGAAACTTGGTGGACAGGTTTGGTGTGGGACAAGGGTAAATTGATTAGATTTTTGTGAAGATCCAGGATTTTTTAAGTGATTCCTAACCCTAACCTATGAAGATACTTGTTGATGTTAACCTTTTATTTAGCACGATAAAGCATTCATGGAGGAGGTGGATATCTTGTTCCTCATTGCAAATTGTGTTTTTATCTCGGAAATGCATTGGTTTTGGTTTGTTGCAAGTCCTGCCAATGCACAATTCATTAACGGACATAAAATTTCTGAGGTTTCTGAAGCATCCATCTCTGCAGATCTGAAAAATGTGTCATTGGTCAGCTATCCTGAAAAGTGCCAGAAAATCCCTCTGTCCGTCGACTTTCGGATGTTTCAAACCTTTGTTTCTTCATTCGGATTCACAATCCGTCACAACCTGTCTTGGGTGAACCGCAACTCCAAACTGGCCTTGAAGGCTCACTGATGCCTCGTTATTATTTGCAGAGCTTAGTCCATTATCAGCTGCTCACAGCATTTGATGGTATAAGGCCTTTATCCAAAGTCTCATGGAGTTTGATTTCCCGGTGTGGGTTGGTGCAACTACTTCTAATTTTGCTTCCGTGGATACAATTGAGTCCAAGACTTTCCATGTTCATTCAAAATTTTCAGCACAAGCCCGAGTCTCAAAGCCACTGCAGGCAGGTTGGTGGACTCCAATTTTTTTTTTCACCTCACTTCTATCCTTGCTCCTTCTCGTTCCTCCCCCTGCTACCCAGGTGGAGCTACATTCTCTTCCAGAATTCCACACCTGTTTGCCTTCCCCAATTCCAACATGAATGCACAGCTACATTCCTTCATCCCTCTATTCGCTCACCTGTGTAAGTATCTACCTATGTTGGTTGTCAGGTACCCCTCCCTCTAGTCTTTCGAGAGTGCTGCTCATCGTCACCTCGTGTTTTCTCCCATACCCACACCTGCCTGCTGTCTTCTACTCTTACTGTTCCTTCCAGTGCCTCCCCACCCCTTCCCTGGAGCCTCGATTTCTGTTTCTTTTAACAATGCCTTATGTCCATCTGCATGGAGTGAGAAATCCAAACAGGTATTTGAAGCAAGTAGCTACTTCCTGGAGCAATTAATCAGGTGTACAACTTGGGGAGATAAAAAAAAAACATCCTCTCAATATCAAAGTTAAAAAGAACAACGTTTGCTTTTCTTCTGCTAAGAAAAAAGGATTTACGGGAAGAGAAATCCTTCAATAACATCTGCGTTCCTTGGCCGAGGTGGCTTTCTGATTTGTCAGCCTTGGCTTGTGCATTTAAAAAAAAAAAATTGGGGGGCTTTGCATTTAAAAAATCCTCCAAATCATCTGAATGTTCTGCTTTCTTCCGATGCCCCAGGGTGATATCCTCAGCCGGAGGCTGGCATGAGGATAGCCGAGAGATATGCACACTTGCCTCTGAGCTATGTATCCTGTGTTTAAATTTTGACCCAGCTCTAAACTGCCATCCGTGGTGTTTCACAGACAGGGTGAGGCATCATTCTGTATCCCGTGCCTCGTATGGATGTTAGCATGGGTGTTCCGTCTGCCAGCATGAGTTGGTGGACGTTAAGGATTCCACACGTCCCTTTGCCTGAGTGTTATTTTGGATGGAACCGTGTGTTTGGCAGTGTGTTGAGGTTATCACCAGTGATGGTTAGATGGCCGATGAGCAGGAATAGTAAAAAGGCCTTGAGAAGGTCGTTGGAGTTGCACATTACATTCATTACCAGTGGACTGTCATGAAAAAAAGGCAAGCACAGAAACGTAGAACGTGGCAATAGTGACTTGCATACAACTGTCTTGCTTGAGACATCAAGACTGCAGTGTTCACCCCACGTTGCCAAGTGTGCCCTGTGAATTGAACTCTCTGAGGGGGAGGTCTTCATGAGGACAGAAACGCACATGGAGCATGCACACGCCATGCTGAACATTTGCTTGCAGTGTCCGCGTCCCAAGCTGAGACAATGCCGTGTGAAACCCCCTATATTGGGCTAGATACATTTTCTTCACAGCACCTTATCCAATCGTTCTCTGTGGGATAATGCGGCACAGTTTACAACGACCGAACCAAGGCTTTCATTGTCCCCATTCTGTAACTGGCACAATGATACGGAAGGACAAGTTCTCTCTCAATTCCCATGCATCTTTCGAAGGTCCAGGGAAATGTGATGAGAAGTTGAAAATATTCAAGAACTATCGGTGATCTTTTAATGGATGTGAATTGGACACACTTTCATTTTCAGGAATGGCCAAAAAGCTGGTATAGGGTACAGGCCTTGGACTGTAAGATATGACGACTGTCCGCACCGATGTTGTCACTCGACAAAGGGCCAATCGAGAAAGAAAATCCTCACAAACATTGTGCTTTCTCTGTGAATAGTGGCAACAGATGGAGAGAGAAAAAAGAAGCTCATCTACCATGAACTTCATTTGTCAGATAACAAGGACAAATGTGTCTAAGAGCAGCATCCAAAAGGTTTTGTCGGCTAAAAAAAACAAACAAAAAAAAACAACTTCCGATATTTCGTCACGTGCCTTGATTAAGCCAATAGCGAGACCCGTCATAGTGTATTTACGTATTTACGAAATATAGTGTATTTACGAAATAAATAATGTATTTACGAAATTACTATATATTAAATGGAATAATATTTAAATAGTAACATGAACTTTTCTAAACTTTAAAGCAAATGTCTGAATATATTTAAAAGTTCATGATAGACGCTCTCAAAAGGCACCCTCAATGTGAGGATGTGTACAGGTGTTTAGTATTTAAGGAGATCCGGATCGTGTAAATAAAAGAGCCGAGTCCGAATATCAAGGTTTTGTCTTCACAAGAAGAAGAAGAAGAAGAAGAAGAAGAAGAAGAGCAAGAAGAAGAACAACACCGAACTTTCTATGAGCAGCGCTCGCTACGTGAGACT
Organism: Eptatretus burgeri; assembly: GCF_056783735.1. Classification (NCBI taxonomy): domain Eukaryota; kingdom Metazoa; phylum Chordata; class Myxini; order Myxiniformes; family Myxinidae; genus Eptatretus; species Eptatretus burgeri. The sequence goes on along the minus strand of NC_140964.1, from coordinate 123,671,225 downwards.
CTGCTAAAAAGGATATCAATCACTCTCGCATTTATATTCCACTTTCACATCTGAATCCAATGTATCAAAATATGATCGTCTTGCTGTCCTCGGACGTTGCAATACTTCATTTTAAACTCGAACAGCAGTGGATAGAGCGTATAACTCCACCAGGCTGAACAAGTTTACGTTGTGTATCCCACGAATAAGCTGGATCTGGATCCGGACCTGAACCAAAACCAAATTGGCTTGTTCTGTCACCTATCCAACTCATCCACCAAGTTTTGTAAGAACTTGTCCATAACTTTTTGTTGTGGTCTATGTCATGCTATGTCTCGTTTTTGGTCCCATCTCTCAATGGTGAACGAATTCAAATCCAAATCCAAATCCATCGGGACCATACTCTGTACAGAGCATTGGTGCTGCCGAAGCAGTCTTCTGGGCTATTGGGCACAATCCTAGATGGGTCGCCACTCCGACGCAGGATACTTGAATGACTCAATCACCCCAGCAAACTGGTACTCATTTTGCCGACTTCGGAAAAATGACAGACTGTCAACCCCACCTTGTATTAATTCAACTGCACAGCGGGATTTGAACTCAGGACCCTAGGATCCCAAGCCCAACACCCAACACAAGGCAAATGGTGAACAATCACGATGATTTTTTTTTTTTAAATGCTCATATCTGGAACAGATCTTCACCAAAATGGAATTGCTTCTTCTTTGGCACACGCCCGATCTATCCACCAAGTTTCATCCGAATCCGTTCATAACTTCTTAAGATAGCCTGTTCACAGACAAATCGACAGACAATCAGACAAACAGACAGTGGTGAAAACATTTACTCCGCCCACCTTCAGTGGCGGAGGTAGTGAGGTCTACATGCCAATCATTGCAAATTTTGTACAAGTCTACAGAGCATTGACGTGACCATTTGTTGTCACAAATGTCACATGTATTCATTAATGGCGGCCTGGTCAATTTATGGTCCAAACTCGTGGCATCGATCCAACTCCCCTACACCTGTGGGTGTATGTCACATGCTCTACCTTCTTCCAACTTTTCACGTACATGGTGCCTCCCATTTGCTAAACTGCTGTCCTCCAGAAATGTCAAGTTTTACCAATGTGTATTGAAACAAAGATGGTTGGTGATCATCAAAGTGCCCTTTCGGGAAGAATTGTAGTGTTTGGTTGGGGATGAGGTTAAATATCCCAAAATTCATTGCAAACTGTTCAGGGATGCTGCATAAAGGGCAACCGACATGTTGCATATGTAAAGTGGCTTCTTCCTCTCCCCCCCCTTTTTCTTGACTGTCCTTCCTCACTCTAATTTTAACCAAACCTCTTTTCTTTTTCTCCTTCTTTGTCCTAGTTCTGATAGTTCTTTTCTCCCCTATCCTCCCCTTTGCCCTTCCTTTTCTCAGATTTTGAAAATATTTTAATCTTGCCTGCCCCCCCCCAACACCCCTTTTACAACGTTTTCGGTGGAAAATTGAATAATGGAAAGCTTAGCACACCTTGCCCAGCACACTTGGCAGAAAAGAAAAAAAAAACAGCACCACAACAGCTTCAACATGTCGTGACATTGTGTATGATAGTGACACGTCATTCAGGCTGAGCTTTCAACGATCAACAGTGGGCTATTGCAAACCAGCAAATGGTCTTCCTGAACAACTGTCATTATTATAGAGTATAGACCATTTGACGTCACTGGGTTATCACAGCAATGGACCTGTTCACCTGCTTGACTATAAAGCGGTGAGTGAGCAAGGTGTCACTGCACGCAACCCGACTGATATCGGACAAAAAAAGGTGAAGATCTCAACATTATACCAACTGGAACATCAATTAATAAATATAGATTGATGATAGCCAGGTGAGGTCCCTGACATCTGCAATTCCTTCGTGGAAATGCACTGCCCATACCAAAAGTTCAGATTATAGCGTATTAAGGGTTGGGTGCATGGTCTGATTTGGCTGCATATTGTTTTTCAGCAACTATATGGATCAGTTAAAAGAAGGCCAACATTTTGAGTCCAATTCATAAAATAGCAAGTGTTGCTTTAGCAAAAATATATTTTAAACTCTTACAACTTGGCTGAGTCATTGAATGAGGTCATTACATCACCACACAATCCAAGAGTGATGATTAGGTGCAGCACTGCTTTGTGATGTCATTGGATGGAATCAACAATGTTTTTCTGATATTTCGAGTGTCAACCCTTTGTCAGAAAAGAGCGTCAATGCTCTTCTTTTCTCTCTGTTGAAGGGTTAACAGCCAAATTGTCAGTTTCTCCTTGCTTCCCATGGTGGTTAGCATACCTCTATCAATGTTCTATTAATGCCATCCATTGTGCTACCTGTCAATATACCTGATCAACACGAGCCTTCACGAAGCAAGACCAGTTCTTCCTTCTGCCAATATCGTTGTTACCTTTTGCTACCCATCTCATCCATATTTCATTGTCATGCACATTCATGTTGTCAATTCACCAACGGTGTCACTCTGATTGCGTTGGAAATCAGGAAAATGGTGTCCCATTGCCTGTCCTGGATTTATTGTTACAACTTCTTCTGCACAGCTATCATTCATGCTCTCAAGCTGAACGTAACTGCAACGTAGAACTTAATATGGCAGATAAATAGAGTGCACATGACCATCTGGCAGGTGAAAATGGTTTGAAAAGGGCAAAAATAGTTGCAAAAAAACCCCAAAAAACGTTAGCTCTTAAGCAAACAGGCCCACTCCATGCATATCATGTGTTACACACAAAAAGCTGCAGCGAAAATGTCCCTCAGGGCTTCAATGTGGCATTACACCACCATCTCATGTCATCCCCCATCCGTGGCAGTACGCCAACTGCAATCTTGCACCGAGTGGCAGTACATCACCATCTCATGTCAACCCCTCCCCCCCCTCACCCCCCATCTCTACCATGCAATGGTTTCGACCCTGCTAAATTCCTCCCTAACCCAACCCACTTGCCAGTTATGGCTTCCTCTCCTCCTTTCTCTCTCTCTCTTTTATTTCAAGTTAATTCCCTTGTTTATTGCCACACTGACAGTATATATGCCTGGGGTTGGCTTAATGGTTAGGGTGGTTGGATCCTAGGATCCTGAGTTAAAATCCCACTTGGCTATTGAATTAATACCAGGTGGGGTTGACTCTGCCTGTCATCCTTCCGAGGTCGGCAAAATATGTACCAGCATGCTGGTATCCTGTGTCGGAGTGGCGACCTGTCCAGGATTGTGCCCAATAGCCAAGGAGACTGCTTCGGCCACCAATGCTCTGCACTGAGTATGGTCCCAATGGATGGATGGATGACAGTGCATTGTCTTTTTGCCTTCTGCCACCTCATTCTTCCCTGAGCCTGGATTTTGCATTTTAATAAATCGATTTGAAATGCATACTTTGGGGAATTCATGCCACTTCCCTCATCACATCTCATCTCTGTGTTCATGAGATGTACCATGTGAACCATGCTCATCATGACTCATTTATTGGTGCATTTCCACATGACTATCATGTAAAAAAGCAAAATGACAGGATGGAGGGTACTTCCTGACAGCAGGATCATGCACCACAGGTGAATGTAGGACAGAAAAGTTACAAGCAGAGAGAGTTTTTGAATGTTGTTTAAAAAAAAAAAATACTCAATATCAAGTGTGTCTCTTGCCTGGTCTGTTGGTCTGCAAGGTGTGTCCCTTGCCCGGCATTGCTGCCAACAGTGTTGGAGTCAGTGAGCCACCATTAGTGAAGAGTGAAAATTAGTAACCAGGCTAATTGCGTGGAAATGCCAGCCAACCCCACCTCTCGATGGTTCAAACTGGAAACTGGCTCCGTGAGAAACCAGGTTAACCGAGCTCTGACTGTTGGGGGGTATATGCACCTTGGGGTTTCCTTCCCTTTGGTGTATGTATGTTGTTTGTGGTGCCTAACCCAGCCCGTTCTCCAAGGACTGTAATCCAAGGTTTTCACTTCAGGAGGATGAACGATCGTACCGGTCGGCTACCACTCGAATGGATCTTTGTCAGTTGGGGTCTGTGACTTCCGAATGACGTTGCAGTGATCACATCAACAGCATAACGTTTTTGAAAGTTGTATTGAAATAAACAGATACAAAATCAAATGAGGAAGTTCACCATTACATACAGTGTCCAACTCCAATTCCTGCTTTGGATTGTTTCTGCCCAGTATCCCTGTTCTGCTGGCTCAACTCACTTGTGTTCACCTCGTCCACCAGGGCTGTCGGACGATCGAGTCCTGTCACGTCATGTTGTCCTCTCTCATGTGCTGGCCCTCTAGGATTGGAATTATTTTCCGATACTCAAGCTTAATGAGTTTTAATCAACCTGATTATGATCAGGTCCATGTGTTAACAACTACTCTGGACATTAACACCTCGTTTGCCCATCAGAGTTAAATTGAGCATGAGGATGATCGAAACACACATCTCATCACCTCCCTCTCAAAGGTTTATGTAGTATCACAGAACGATCTCATGCCTTCCAGTAACTGTGGTTCTTGTTCATGCTGGAAGTTTCATCTGAGAACGTTCCAACATCTTCATGAATCTCACCAGACAGTTTACAATACAATACTAGCTTGGCTGATGTTGGCTCAGTGGTTCGGGTGGTAGCTGCGGATCCTCGGATCTTAAGTTCAAGCCCTGTTGGCTGCTGAATTAATACACCAGGGGGGTGACTCAGCCTGTCATCCTTCTGAGGTCTGCAAAATGAGTACCAGTGTGTCCTGGAAGAGGGGCACTGCATCAGCGATACAGTTGCGCTTCCAGGAAATGATAGCTACTGCGGCAGCTAAGCTGCAATACGCATGAAGAAGAATAAGAATAAGAATACAATACTGTGATATATAGTCAAAATTAGCTCATTGCATCAAGCAGTTTATATTATGATTTACTGATCTATGCTAAACAAAACTTATAACATGTAACTGTCAATTTTAATCGTTCATTTACAGGCATTTACTTATGCTGACTCACAAATGTACAGGCATTTACTAAAGCTTACTCACAAATACTACAACATCTAACATTTAATTAGCACTGGCCTTCTGGAAGAATATCCTCCAGCCAACACTGGGTAACATCAGGAGCACCTTGATGTGCCCTCCTTCATACATCTACAATTAATGTCCCAGCACCACAAGCATAGTATGCCTGTGCAGGCATTGGAAGCCAGGCAGATGAATTTGTATCCTGACAGAAATGGCTGTTGAAATGAATGAAGAGTTCCATAGATTTTTGACAGGCAAGTCCTCGACCTACTAATATGTTGCTCAACCCGCATCTCACCCTGGAGCACTCAATCGATGATGAGTTACTGAGTGAGTATCTTGGTTCTTGAATCTCCTTATCAGGTGGCTCTATGCCTGAGCTCAGAAGAAGAGCTGCCTTTGCTCAATCTTTCATGGGATCACTCTCCAACATTTGGAAAATCCCCATCAACCATTACGCAAAACTCTGGCTATACAGTACACTCATAACCCCTATCTTCACCTATGGCTCTGAAACTTAGGCTAGAACTGGCACCATGAATGCCTGCATTAATGCTTTTGATGTGAAAGCTGTTTGAAGAGTCGTTTGCACGAGGAGGCAAGATCCCATCACTATTGCTGACGTGAGACAGAGCTGAGTACACCAACTTAGGTGATCTGACCGATTGAGTGCAGTTAATGAAATGGAAGACCAAGAAGGAACCCGAAGAAGTAATGAGCAAAGATGGAGTCATCAGGTGGAACTTGGATAGGATTCGGGTTTCAGCTGTTACTCCACAACCCTCAAACCTATCCAGGCGCAGCCAAGTGAACCCGACAGAAAAACTTCTGCAACAATTCACTTCTCCTTTGAGAGATAAATGATGAAAGACAGGAATATAGTAAAAGAGGTGAAAGAGAAGAAAAGCAATAATTAGAATGAATAAAGAGAATTGTGAAAAAATTAGAAAGAAGTGAAAGGAACAAAGAACAAAGATGTCGGGAAGAACCCGGACATATAGATTTCAGCAGTTACTCCCCAAGCTCAAACGCAGCAGCACACGATGTTGTGAACATCTCTGCCACCATCCTGAATGTGATGCATCTATCTCCCTCATGACTCTACCACCATCAGACTGAAGGAGACCTCATATGTGTTGGAAGAACACAACAAACCGACAAATCAACACCTGTAGGCCTGTCTCTGGAGGATGCAAGAATAAATGCGCTCAATCAAGAAGACTGCAGGAGAGTTATAGCTGCAGTCAGGTCACATTGTGACATGCCGGAGGAGTGAGTGCTGTTGAAGTGTGGCTTGTGGAAGTTTCTGGAGCTAAGTATTTTGAATCTTCATCATTGGTGGTCAATGACTGTCTCTCCTGTATTTGCGATTGTACACCATTCCTGATTTTCAAAGATCAAGTGGATCTAAAAATGCCATTTTTATCCAAAACTGCTTCCGGTTCCAGTTCTTGAGTGACTATGGCGGTTGTTGTTCAGGGTCTCTGCCAACTTTCTCAAGGATAAGTTTTCCGGTCGTTGTTGTCGCGTTTTTACTGTTATTTTGTTATCTCTGTGTTTATTGTGTGTTTCTAATTCGGTCTTGTGTTAAAACTTGTGCTAATTGGTGAGTATTCATCGTCTTTTCATATCGGGTTTGTTTGAAGCCTCCCTTTCTTCCAGTCAGTGTGCACGATCTGTTTGTTGGATTTTCTCCTCATCACCTTCAGTTTATAGCTCACCTGTTTGAAGAACAGAGAGCTATAACGATGCCCCCAGCGTGAGCGTGAGCGTGAGCGTGAAAATGTTAACGTTTTTGGTGCAAGTTATTTGCTATCTAATGTTTTTATCTACCACACTATTTTTTACTGATTAAAATATACAAATACATATATTGCTTTAAAATTATTTGGATCAGACTTCACTGCAATGCTTTATAAAAAATATTATTAGACTAGTCTTTTAAAAACAATAAATGTATAAACAGGCGAGCATTGGGTGGTTTTGACACCAACTCTCTGGTTTAATACATGTTTGTCTTCCAATCGTTATGTTTTTCCAACTTCAGTGCAAATTCATCCCACCTCCTTAAATCTACCTCCTCCTAACTCCTCCCCTGATATACCCCTACTTACTCCACCAATCTTGCCCCCTCCCCCATCCTACCTACTCTCTTTGCTCCCCTCCATTGCCCTCTGCTTTAATAACAGCTCCCCCTCTGTTATCCCCAAACTGTATGGTTTTCAAACATCTGTGGACTCCGTTCCAACCAAACAAGTATCTCACTCTCTCATTCAGCACACTCCTCAATATCTCAAACATGCTCTCTCTTTCTTCTCATCACATCTCCTCTCTTCCCAACCCCCAAATTTTGTTCCTCCCCCTGCCCACTCCCAGCTTTACAATACCTCCACCCAGTCTCATCCTTCCTTCTCTTCCCAACCGCCCAAATTTTGTTCCCCCCCCTGCCCATTTCCAGCTTTGCAATACTTCCACCCATTCTCATCCTTCCCATCTCCCCACCCCTCCCTTCTTCCTCCTCTCCCATGACTGTGCCTGCTCTCATCATCTCCGCTCTCTCTCAAAGCTTCCCTCTCATCCCATCCCGCCATCTCAAATCAGCCGCCTCCTCCCTCTTCAAGGAAAACATTACTCTCTTCCCCTCCCCCAAGTTTCCTCCTCACCTCTCTCAAAAGCTCCCCCCACACCTTTCTCCCTCAATTCTACCCTCTCACCCTTCCCCTTCAAATCTCTCCCCTCACACCTCCTTTTCTAATCTCCCCCATCACTCCCCCTTCTCAAAGCTGCCTCCCATCTTCCCATCCCTACAAATCTCATCACACCTCCCCATCTTCCCAACCCCTCAAATTTTGTGCCTCCCGCTGCCCGCTCCCTTCCTCACCATACCCATGACCAAGTCTCATCCTTCCCCTCTCCCCACTTCTCTTTCCTTCCTCCTCCCCTCTACCTCAAAGCTTCCCTCTCACTCCTCCCTCTCAAACCAGACACCTTCTCCCTCTTCAAAGCAAATTTCTCTCTCTTCCCCCTCCAAGCTTTCCCCTCACCCTTTTCAAAATCTCCCCCTGACCCTTTTCCCTCAATTCTCCCCCTTGACCATTCTCCCTCAATTCTCCCTCCTCACTCCTCCCCTTCAAGTCTCCACCCACCCCCCCCTTCTCAAAGCTACCCCCCTCATAACCACAAATCTTCCTCCTTCCCCAACCATCTCTCTTCAAGTCATTCCCCCACCTCCTCCAATCTCCTACTTCCCTTTGCCTCCTCTCTTATTAGTCTCCACTGTGACTAATCCCTTCACCACCTGGCCCTTTGTCCTCCTCTCCATCCAACCCTCTCCTCGAGCTCTTCTGCAATCTCCTACACACTGTCAACAACTCTCACTACCTCCACCTCACCTTCCTCGTCCTACCCTACCCATCTTCTCCCCTCCCCTGCACCCAAAGTCACCTCCCCTCCCTCTTCCTTAACAGTGTGGGCTCAAACATCCGAGACCTTCGCTCTAACCTGACTGATCTCTCCATACAGGTTGCCACTGACAAACCAGACATAATCTGCTTAACAGAAACTCTCCTCCTTCAAGACATCTCTGACTCCTTAGTTTCTCTCCCTGGTTATTCCCTCCTCCAGTATGATAGACCTGAGCCTCGCCCTGGCGGCAGAATTGCACTCTTTATCAAAAACTCCATTCCCCACTCTGTGTGCACCGCCCTCACTCCTCCATACCCCCAGGAATACCTCTGGCTCTGGCTTCCCCTCTGCTCCCACCTCTTATTTATATGTGTGTGCCATCCACCATACAGTGATGACTCAATTTACGTCTCGCTCGCAGAAAATATGGACCAACTTCTATCTTCTCATCCAAACTCTCTCTTCCTCATTTGTGGTGACTTCAATTGTCATCATACCAGTTGACTCAGTGTGGGTACCTCTCTCAACTGCCATGGCACTTCAGCAGAGGATTTCTGCGACTCATTGGGATTGACACAATCTGTCAACTTCCCGACCCGGTTCTCAGCCAATGGTACTCCATCCCTTCTGGATTTCATTTTGACCAATTTCCCAGAAAATGTCTGCTGTTCTTTTTGCTGCTCCAATTGCTTCATCTAACCATATTCTTGTTAAAGTAGACATCTCTCTGACCATTATTGGAGAAACCACTCAGTGCCGATGAGTCTCGCATTTCACTCAGGCCAACTGGCAGGGACTTCAAGCAGCCAGCAAACTTTGAGACTAGTTTCCCATTTACACTTTTTTCCGACATCAACTCATCCTGAGATCGAGTTAAGTAAAGTCTGTTTCTTGTATATGTTCCCCTCTCCAACCCCTCCCTGACCTCAAATGGCCACACAAGTGACACTGCATGTGAAAAGGCTGGATGCCAAAACTCTGTGTTTGCTTCGAAATCTTGTGTCCAAAATCCATTGCTTTCTGTAGCCACCTTACCCAGTCACACCCAGCTGATCCTGGACTCTGTGTCCTTTTATCCTGACAAGGTGGAGAGCTTGCTGTCAAACCTCGACTCAGATTCTGCAACCGGTCCAGATGTCATCAGCCCTCGTGTCCGATAAACCTGCTCTGCTGCTCTTGCTCACCCTCTCTCTGTTCTATTCACCCTCTCTTTTACTCAATGTCATCTGCCATCTGCCTGTAAATCAGCAAACATGACCGCTCTGCATAAAAAAATGTGCAAAAACAGATCCCCACAACTACAGACCAATCAACCTGCTCTCAATCATCAGCAAGGTCATGGAAGCCATCATCGCTTCCGACATCAAATCCTTCCTCTTCTCCAATGGCTTGATTTCCGATCAACTATTTGGATTCAGACCAGGTCACTCCACCCTGGAAATGCTGCTTCTGCTCTCCAAACATTGGATGGAAATCCTCAATGACAGACATGAGATCAGAGCCATCTCCCAAGACATATCGCGTGCCTTCGATGCGGTGTGACACCCTGCCCTCCTCACAAAACTCTATTCCTTTGATATCCAAGGACATCTCCACTCATGGATCACAGACTTCCTCGACTGTCACAGCCAACGTGTGGCCCTTAATGGAATTCTCTCATCCCCTCTTCCTGTCCAGGCTGGAGTTCCTCAAGGCAGTGTTCTAGGCCCTGTTCTTTTTTTGGTTTTCATTAACGATCTCTCTCACTCTGGAAAATCCTCTTTATCTCTTTGCTGGTGACTCCACCCTCTGCCATGCTATCTGTCATCCCTCAGATCGGAAAACAGCAGCCTCTTCACTCTCTGCAGACACAGATAAAACTAGAACGGGCACTCATAGAGCGCATACCTTCGCCGCCACTACTTTTTTGTTCTTGGTATGAGTGTGAGGAACTGGTTTCATATGAATGGTCTTATGACACAAACCACATATCTATAATGTCATGACCCCCCCCCGACTTTCGGGGGCTACGGACTAAACAACAATCAACTCACATCGTTTTGGCCAGTCTTCACTTGCAAGCTCGGTGAATACAACGTTTCAACAAGAGAAGGTAATCTCGTTTGATGCTGGTTTCATGCAAATCGAATTAGAATTGACTGAGTTATGCCGAAAGCCGCATATTTTTCAAGGGAGTGACCCTCCCCCTGACATTTTACCCCAACCGGTGACATGTGTTATGACGTCATTGTGTCACAAGATTGGGCATTAAATTCTGAACATTTTGGTGCTGGGTTCATGTAAAGCGGACAAGAATTGACCGCGTTATGACAAAAACCCCATATTTTTCAAGGTCGTGACCCCCCCTGACCTTTGACCCCTAACCGGTAACAAGAGTATGGGCGTCATTGTGTCATATTGCATATCACAAGATGAGGCGTTGAATTCTGAACATTTTGGCGTTAGTTGCATGCAAATTGAATAAAAATTGACCGTGTTATCGTAAAAAGACGATTTTGACCTTTTCGTGACCTTGACCTTGACCTTTGACCCGAACGATCCCAAAATCTAATCGAATGCTTCCTGGCTAATAACCAATCATCCCACCAAATTCCATGCAATTCGGTTTAATACTTTTTGAGTTATACGAATCACAAGATTACAAATAAATAAATAAATAAATAAATACACGCCGACCAAAACATAACCTTTCGCAGAATGCGAAGGTAATCACAAGCTGGTCTAACACTTGGAATATGTCTTTCTATCCTGACAAATCTCACACTCTCACTATGTCTCTTCGAAAGGACCGTTTTGAAAACCCCCCCATCCACTTTCTCAACAACCCTCTGGAAGAAGTCCTTTTATTCAAGCTTTTGGGTCTCACTATCTGCCATGATCTTTCCTGGTAAAGCCACATTTTCAAGCTGGCCTCCAAAGCTAGTCGCCGTCTGGGCATCCTCCATCATGCAAAGTCGTTCCGAGGCACACTTGAGCTCCTGACGACATACAACGCCTTCATTAGCAGCCTAATAGAGTACTGCTCTCCACATGGGCTGGTGCCCCCACCTCACACCTTTCTCAGTTTCATGCTGTGGAAACCAAAGCATTTTGGATCATTGGTATTTCCCAATTGGATCATTGGATCATTGGAATCGGATAATTCTTGATTGGGTTCGCCACCATCTGCTTGAGCCCGAGCGTTCCAGAGCAGTCAGGCTTTACACCAAAGAGGTCAACGATTGACCGTATCCTTGCTCTTCGGGTCTTCACCGAACGCAGATGAGAGTTTCAGCAGGGGCTGCTTGCAGCCTATGTTGATCTCTGTAAAGCGTTTAACCAACTCGCCTACTCTTGAATCAGAATGCGCTCTGGAGGATTCTAGGTCTTCCTGGGGTGCCACCAACACTGATCGATCTGATGTCTGAACTCTACTCTGGTACTGAGAGTGCTGTGAAATGTGGTGGTACCATCTCTGACTTATTTCCAGTTTTTACTGGAGTTCGTCAGGGGTGTGTACTGGCCCCCACACTTGGTGGCCAGAGAGATCAAGCTGTGGTGCATCGTTTTGGAATGTCAAGATCTCTGACCTTCATTTCGCAGATGATGCAGTCATCTTTGCGGACACTTTAGATATCCTTTTGGGGGCCCTCGAGGTGTTGAATGAGGAGTTGGAGCCACTGGAATTACGGGTTTCCTGGGTCAAAACTAAGATCCAGGCTTTCAATGACATCTTGGATGCTGCTGTCCTGTCTGTGCCTGTTTGTGGTGAGCATGTTGAGGTCATGGAGATATTCACTTACCTTGGCAGTGATATTCATGTCTCTGCTGGCTGTGAGTCAGAGGTCAATAGACGTCTGGGTCGGGCCTGGGGAGTCATGAATTCACTGGATAATGGGGTGTGGCACTGCCAGTACCTGTGCGGGAGGATGAAAGTCCGAGTCTTCAGGTCCTTGGTGCTTCCAGTCTTGCTCTATGGATGCGAGACTTGGACTCTGGTCTCTGACCAAGGAACTGAGATGGAGACTTAATTCCTTTGGCATCAGGTCTCTTCGGAGAATCCTTGGCTATCACTGGTCGGACTTTGTGTCCAACGAGCGGTTGCTGAGAGAGACTCAAATGAGATTTGTTACATGCATAGTCCGTGAGTGTCAGCTGCAGCTGTATGGACATGTGGTTCATTTTCCTGATGCTGATCCTGCTCACCAGATTCTCTCAGCGAGGGAGTCTCCTGAGTGGAGGAGGCCAATGGGCTGACCATGTGCCTCGCGGTTGCAGCAGGTTGATCAGCATCTCAAGGAGATGGGGATGGGCCAGGCATCTGCCTGGGGGATGGCCAGACGGGGGCCCCTGGAGTACTGGCAGAAAGTGGACGTAGCGACGCGCTGCTCTGGCGCCTGCTCCCATACCTGACCTTGACCTGGTATCTCCCGTGATGAGGCTGAGTCTTTGGGCCTCTCACTCTCTCACCACAGGCAGGTTGGTGGTCTTTCTGTCTTCTGCCATGTCCTCTCTGGCCGAGCCACCCCTGCCTTTTCTGTAATCTGTCCCACCCATATATCTGCAGGGCGCTCAAGGTCCGCCATCAACCCCCTTCTGGTGAAACTACCAAAATCACGAATCTCTTCTCACCTTCACTCTTTCATTCCTCTTTTTTTCCCGCCTATGGAACAAACTCCCACACTCTCTCCAATCCCACTCTTCCCTCCAGGTCTTCAAAACAGCTGTTTGCCGCCATCTTTTATCTCCCTCCCCATCCAAAACCATGATCTTTTCTACCCCCATTAATCGACCTCAAACCCACCTCCTTCAAATTCCCTGTTTTCCTTCTTGAAAGTCCCTCTAGTATCCATCTTATTTACCCCATGTTCCCTGCCCCATCCCTCTCACTTCCACAAATCAACTAATGTCTCTGTTCCACACTGTTTTTGCTTCCCTCTCTCACACATCTTGTCTCCTGCTCCCTTTGTTATACGTTCTGTGTGTTAGCTTTTATACGAGCCTCGACATTGGATACAAAAAAACAGTACTCAAACTGCCACAACTGCACAGCAATGTCTTGGCTCATTTTCATGTCACCTCGTTTATATAAATAAACCAGAAGGGCACTCGGAAGAGCGCATACCTCTGCCACGTAATGCCTGATCCATGAGAACATATTGCACCCATTACATTTTTGAGATATCATGCTATATAGTGCGATATCGTTTTTGGCCCTATCTTTCAATGGTGAAGTATCACTTTACAAATTAAATAATTCTCGTATCCAGATCCAAGTTCAGATCTTCACCAAAATCGAATCCTTTCTTCCTTGCCACACACCCAACGTCCAACGTGTCCACCAAGTTTCATCCAAATCCGTCCACAACTTTTTGAGATATCGTGCTATATATCATTTTTGGCCCTATCTCTCAATGGTGAAGAGTCACTTAAAAAATTCCGGTAGCCGGATCCGGATCTTCAGCAAAATCTAATCAGTTCATCGTTGTCAGACACTGACCCTGTCAACAAAATTTCATCCGGATCCGTCCGCAACTTTTTGAGATATCCTGCACACAAACAGACAAACAGACATAAAGGGGTGAAAACAGAACCTCCTCCACCTTCGGTGGTGGAGATAGCGATGGATGCTTGTCACTAATAGCATATCAATTCATCTGGAGTGGTGCTGTATTGGCAATTGTATAAACTGAGTTAAACATACGTATGAGTTGCATTGGAGGGGGGTGGCTTGTGTGCATGTGTGGGTGCATGTTGTTTCGTATGCAGCCTGTGGCTGCTGTTGCATCATATTACTTAAAGCTCAGCTGTGCTGCTTTTGCAGTGCCCCTGTTCCCAGTTAGCTTGTAATCATTTTGCCAACCTGGGAAGGGTGACAGGCTGAGTCAACTCGCTTGTTGTCATTTCAACCACGACAGGGGCTCAAACTCAAGACCTCAAGATCTTAAGCCAGCCACCTTAACCGTTTAGCTAACACCAGGCTTGTGGGTATGTGTACGTAACCACTTGAGGTTGATCTGTAGTCAGGAAATTGCTGGAGAATAACAATGCTCTGACCAATAATGTTGAGGAGGAAGGCACAATGTGCATGAAAAAAATACAGGTGGAAAGAGCATAAAATATGCTGTGATTTGTATGTGCAAGTGCATGGGAGGAGGATGATTTGGACATTTGGAGCATTGTCTCTTTCTCTCAATGAGAGCAGTCTATAGCATTGGTCCCCAACCTGCGGCCCGCGGAGCTCCACACGGCGGCCCGCGAGGACTTTCCAATCAAAACACATTTCCATGGAGCAATTTTAAAGGGGTTTACACGATGCCACTGCTGGCCGGTGCCGTGACCTGAAAAGCTCAGTATCAAGTAGTATCAGTATCAACTTTCTCAGTATCAAGTTTCTCAATAAAATGCATCAATTTTTTTCTGGCTCCCAACATCCTTGGGAGTAGTGAATACGGCCCGTGGGATCAAAAGGTTGGGGACCACTGGTCGATATTAACCATTGTTGTTGGCGTGCAAAGTGTTGGCATTTAACGGATAAAAATTCCCTTCCTAGGAATTCCCTTTGTATGGGTGAAGACGTTTAGTACTGTACTATAGTGTTCGGTTTGGAGGGAGGGGGGTGGGAGAGATATTACCTTGGAACAGATGGAAATGTATAGAGCATTATGGTCCGTACGGATAGTTCGCCCATCTCGAGGTGATTAAGTATGGAAACGTAACTTAAGAATTGTCTGTTTAAATGTGCACCGTACGGAGGGTGGTGCATTGTAATAAACAGTTTGGGTTTAAGGTAAGGAATCGTACGTACAACCTCTTGGAATATCCTCCCGAGTGAGCAGCTGAGGTGAGGCCCAAGTGAAGAGGGAGAGAGAGGGACAGAGCTTGGATCGCCTCCAGAGAAAGGTGGAGTTTTTGTCGCCCCTGAGAGGGCAGAGTTTTGGGAATCTCGTGAGAGGGACACTAGAATTGGGATTGCTCCAAGAGAGTTGGTGGATGACCTTGAGGAGAAACGGTTGCTCTGTCTGTGGTGCCTGACTGCCTTCTTTCTTGTGCGCTTGCCTTCTGTTCCTCCTCTTGCCGTGGCCCTGCTTCGTCATTCCTGCCTTGCCCTGTTCATTTTTTGCCTTCGTCGTCCTGCCTGTGTGTTTCGGCTCCTGCCTCGTCGCCTGTTCAACTCACTGCAGAGCTCGGGCCTTGCCCAGTTGCTTGTATCCTTCCCCTCCCCCGTCTGTGATTGAATCTGATGGTGCCTTAGATTTCATTATCATTGTATATAATTATTTACTAAATCCATCTCCTTCCCCTCTCACCTGATATTCACTTACTCCATCTGCTGACCAACTCACATCACCTCCATCTTCTCCAAGCTCAGCCTCAGTCCATGCATCTCAAGAACCTTCTTCCACTCCAACAGTGTTTCTTGCATCTCCTACTTGCTTTTCACTACTATCGCCAGGTCGTCTATATTTCGTATCCTCCTGAGGATGTCTTTCATGCTGACTCTCTTTCCGATCGTCTCCATCACCATAATAAACCTTAATCAGCTTTCTTGCCTCAAATCGATGTGAACCTGGATCACTCCTCCTCCAACATCCCAACCAACTACCCTTCCATTCGTTCACTCACACATGCCTTCCACCATTCTAACTTCTGCATCTATCTCAGTGACACCATGTCCATCTCTCTTGGGACATTGTTGTAAGCATTCTCGAGGTCCGCAGATCCTCGTGCCATCTCCCCTTGCATCTCCAAGCTCTTTTCTACTAACTGTTTCAGCAGAAACTCCCATTCGTCATCCCTCTTCTCTCTCTAAACACCTGTCCTTTGTTCTGATCCACACTCTTCCATATCTTCCCATCCAGAATACTCTCCAGCAGCTCCATAAAATGACTTAGAAGCATGATGCCTTGGCACTTCCTGGATCTTGTACCTCTCCCTCTTCCATATTGGTATAATTCGACCAGTCCTCTACTTCTCTGCAGTATTACCTTCTCTCATATATGTTCAATAGCCTGTTCACCAACTGACTCCAATCTCTGCTGCCACACTTAGCATTTCCACACATACTTCATCAATGTCTGGTGCTCCCCTCTTCTTCATCCTCTTCAACGCTGTCCACACCTCTGTATCTGTAAACTCCACTACATCCGTTTTCCCCTCGACACATCTCATTCGCTCCAACTCATCATTGTTTCCTTTCAGGTTCAGCAACCTTTCGAAGTAGCCTTCACATACCTTCAGAACTGCCTCCCTCTCTGCATTTAAATTCTCATCTCCATCCTTGATCACCATTCCTCTCTTCAAGTCTTTTTTCTCCTCCATTTCTCGAGAATTTTTTTTTTTTTGCAGATCATCTTCAACCTTTCCATACAACTCCACTTCCATACCATTCCTTGCCTTGTTCACTGTTCTCTACTGCTTTCTTATTTTCCCCCATACAAGTGCAGTAAACAAGCATCCAGCATCCAGAAAATCTCGTTTAACAGATAATGGTAGTATATTCATTTATGAAGTCTTGTAGTTTAGAGCAACATTCATGGCAATATTAACTAGCATCCGTTGAAGACAAAGTCTTCGATATCCCCCGCCATAGTAAATGAGGATTAACAAACTTATATTCCGTAAGCGTGTGCAATATGTATGTGAAGTTTCCCCTTGATCTGACCAGCCGTTCTGGAGAGGAAGATGTTTGAAGGTTTTAGGGTAAATTCAATATGGCTGCCAAACCATGTGACCAATCAATTGGAACTTAACAAACTTCTGAAAGGATGTCTTGGGGAAAGTGTATGTGAAATGTTGCCTCAATCTGACCAGCCGTTCTGGAGAAGATTTTAAAAATGTATTAATTTTCAATCCAAGATGGCTGATGAACCATGTGACCGAAAATGTATATTCTGTATGTATATTCTGCCTCATGACATCATATGTATGACATCATAAATGTATATTCTGCCTCCAATCCTCCAGTGGAATACGTGTGTGAAGTTTCATGTTAATCGGATGAGGTGTGTTTTTCTATCCAAGATGGCCGCCAAACCATGTGACTTGTGACGTTATAATTTTTACTATGTATGCAGACATGATGGAAGATGATAGTTGCAAATTTTCGCTTCGTTAGGTTATGTGATTCCAGAGAAAACATTATTTAATATTTTTCTTGAATCCAACATGGCTGCCAAACCATGTTACATATCAATGAGAAAATATCAAAAGGCACCAGTTCACCACTTGCTTGATATGTGTACCAAATTTCGTAAATATATCTTGAGGGGATTTGTAGTTAAGCTCTGGAAACGAAATGTGACGGACGGATGGACGGAACCCATTTCTATATCCCCCGCCAACTTCGTTGGTTGGCAGGGGATAATAAACTGAAGTTCCGACTGTCCAAGTACAGGGGGAGGGAGACTCTCACTCCAGATCTGAGAGTTGGATTCTTTCCCTGTGTGCATATTTCTGTCAATCTTCAATTGAAGAGTAAATCTTCCCTGATTGGAAGTTGAATATTCTCATGTGTAATTTTAATTTTGATCTCTCTTATGTATTTTCTTACGTGCAGTGCATTCAGAATGTATCCCCCCTCCCCTCCCCCCCCCATCAACCTTTATTGCATTTTATGTTCCAGCCTGAATTTAAAACCGATTCAATTTCAATTTTTTTCTCACCGATCGGCACAAAATACCCCATAATGACAAAGTAGAAACCTATTTCGAGAAAATTTTACAAATTAGTCAAAAACGAAAAGCTGAAGCGTCAAATGGTGTGAATACTTTCTGAAGACACTGTATTTAATGCCGATCTACCAATTACGTATGTGCCGGAGGGGGGAGGTCAACATTTCGTCTGGTGTACAGAATGGAAATTGTTGGTCCATAATTATTTGTTAGCTTCACCCCTAAGGAGATGCGATACTCTTACAACGTCCCTGTCTGTCTGTCTGTCTGTCTGTCTGTCTGTCTGTCTGTCTGTCTGTCGATGTATCTGTATCTGTGTGTGTGTCCATGTGTATAATTTTTTTGCTTTAAAAATATTTTTCTCTGCAACCATTTCTCTGATTGATGTGAAACTTTTAAAGGCCCTGTCACACCTTGATGTTTTAGCCAGCGTATGCTGACGTATGAAAGATTTGGCGAATACGCTGGCACACGTCGATTACGTTATGGGTAAGTTTTGTATACGTTAAGAGCACGCTGAAGCACGCTGGCATACGTCGTAGTACGCCGAGCTCGTCGACAAATTTTAGGCATGCTCAAAATTTCTCGACGTGCTCGGCGTACGACTCAAACGTTCCGCATATGCTGGCCATAAGTTGTCGGCACATTATGCGATCATTGGCACACGTCGACACACGTTACTTGTAAGTTACTCATAAGTCGAAATACGTCGAGGTTATGTCTAGCGTACCCGAAACTTATTTCTAACCTATGAGTAACATGCTTAGAATCTATGTGTAACGTATCTCAAACGCATATTGACGTATGTAGATGTATTTGACGTCTTCCGGACGACCACATAACTTACTGAACGTGTTTCTAACTTACAGCTACCGTATAATGGCGTATTGGCAGCGTTAAGGGGAATTGGCATATAAAAATGAGGTTCACAGGAGGAACCCATCAGTGTTCCAGACTCCATGTTGAGTAGATGTCCATGTCAGTAGTATCAGTAGTAGTAGTAGGTGAGCATGTCAGTAGTAGTAGTAGTAGTAGTAGTAGTAGTATGTAGTAGTAGTAGTAGTAGGTCCATGTCAGTAGTAGTAGGTGAGCGTGATGGGGAGAGTGTGGGTGATGATGGATCCTCCTTGCGTCCGCGTCCACGGCCACGGCCAGGAGACTTCTTTGCAGCATTATTCGAAGTTTTCTTCGGCATGACTGTGATGTTGACACTTCGATGTCTAGTGCGGTTATGATTTGAATCGTCGAGCGGCAGCCTTTTAATAGGCTACGCCACGTGATCGTCGGCGATACGCTGCCGTGCGCTATGCATAAGTTAGATTATCATTGGGCATAAGTTCTGAACGCCGACAACATGCTAAGCATTTGTTGGTATAAGTTATCGAAATGTTCTGTGTACGTTACTAATACGTTATGCATACATCCAACACGTTATTATACACCCAAAACTGAAAAAAACAACAATAGTTCAGCGTACGTCAGCGTTTTAGATCAATGTTGATACTTTTCCAGATGCTGGCTAAATCGTCAAGGTGTGACAGGGCCTTAACATAAGATGGACTCTCTATGGAGAATATTAAGTTGATATCTCTGATGTCACAGGTCACATGATATGGCAGACATGTTGGATTAAAGGAGAAAAAATACTTGGGCATCTACTTCGCTGAAAGTGCTCAGCAAAAAAAGTTGAAACTTCGCATTTGCCATCAACTCACCATTGGGTATACAATATAGGTTTGTGATGATGACGTCATTGGTGAAGTGGTATTCCAGCCATAAGTGGTTGACCTGAAATGCGGATGCAAAAAAATCTGAAACTTCATATATCTGATGTACAACCCAACATGAGTGAAGAATTTAATTTATGATGTCTTCAGTCACGTGGTCTGGTTTGTTTTAATATTTTTGCGTGGTCTGGAACGTAGTTCCGGGGAGCTTTATGGGATGGTGCGTCGTCCGTCCACAAATACTTGCAACTTCTTCTCTGAAACTACACATGCGGCTTTGATGAAACTTTATCACAATGTTCATCACCGTGTATGTACCAAAGTTTCTTCGTGGCATTAAAAAAAATCGGGCCCGAAGGAGGTCTATGGGGGGTTGCCCCCAAATATGTATTTCCTTTCTTCTCAGAAACTACACACACAATTCCCATGAAACTTGACCACCACCCTCATCACCGGTGATGTGCTAAAGTTTGTTCACGACATAAAAAAAAATTGGGGTCTAAGAGGTTCTATGGGGGGGGGGGTTGCCCACCAAAATATGTATTTGCTTTCTTCTCTGAAACCACACACACAATTTTGATGAAACTTGACCGCAAACTTTATCGCCCGTGTTGTATCAAAGTTTGTTCACGGCATAAAAAATAAATCCAAAGGTATTTACTTTCTTCTCCATTACATATTTTATGGGTCATCCATGCCTACCAGTGGTTCCCTGGTTATCTTATCCAGCTGCTACCAGGTGAGCACCCAGGGGTATTGCCTCTATATTTTTATTCCTCCTGGCATGTCTGTAATCTGTGAGACTGTGATGATGGAAAAGATTCACTACTCTTTCGATTATTATTTTGATGCAGTTTCTGGCCGAGCTTTGTCGTGCTCTGTGTGATTATTGTCCTTCGTTTGTTTCTGATCATTGCAGGGATGATCGCTGCCTTGGTGGGCGCATGTTTAATACGAAGAATTTGATCTTTTCTGCAACTCACACCTGCCACGATGGCCAATTGAAAGGGTCTGGTTCCAGGGATAAGTGGTGGTGCAGATCGTTTCGACAACTAACTACGGCCAATTTTTTTGTCCTCTGAGCATCACACTCACAGCAGGTTTCTCATTTTGGACTAAAGTGCCTCAAGTGAGCAACCAGTATAACGCACTTCTTAGGGCATTTGTTTATCATCTTGTAACCATGGCATGAACTCCCGATAAACTGTAGCATTTTTCACCTTCGATACTTGCCACTGAAATCGCTGTAAAAATTTGGCAGGTTACATTTCATTATTATTTTTTTTATTATTGTTATTATTATTATTATTATTATTATTATTATTATTATTTGCATGTGCACTGTTTGAGAGCGATTTGGATGCAATGCCCTGTTGTGGACTTGGATGGATTGGCACAACAGCTGTTTTGCCAGCAGTTCGAATTCCAAAATACAGTCCTTGTTATGCGGTGTCCAAAGATGCGGTTTAACAATGGGTGCGTAACTGACAAGCCACTGCAAGGCCTCATTGGTTGAAAAGGTTTCGTAGAAGTTTGACAATCTTCGTCTCTTTGGAAACCCTGCTTGCCCTAAGATTGTTTACATCAAACTTACCTGTTTCCTTCTTCTCGTTACATCATCAATGCCCTTTCATTGAAAAGGTTTGCATTGACCTTTTTTCACGCAGGAAATCGACTAACCAACTGTTGTGAATGCAGAAGTAAAGTTTTGCACATTATGCCAGCAAACCAGCACATTTGAAGCTATTTTGGCACTAATGCAGCTATAGATAGGGTCGGCAAACATTTTATTCAATAGTCTCATATTGAAGCTCGCAATTGTGGGGGCAGTGTTCTGTTACGTAACACAAAACCGCAGTGTTAATATAAGAGATTATATGTACGAGGCTTTAGTTGTATGTATTTAGTTTAACATATTCAAATGCACAATTTGTGATATAAGAATATAAGATGAGCTGACAAGAAACCTGATGTTCTGATGTCTCAAGAGGAGAAGGCGATTGTTAGTTTATAACAGCATATCTTTTATCATGGGGTGGGGATTCTGGGGGTCGGGGGAGAGAGAGTTGACATATTTTCATGAGAAACGTTGCATTGTGTTGGCATAAACTTTTCTAAGCCTGATTTTGAAACAAACTGAGTTCACACCTTGTAAGTCCAAGCGGTGTAACGGAATGGCGAGGACCGGCACTGTTGCATTTTGTGATGGAATTGAATGTGTGGAATGGTGAAGGCCGGAGTGCGTTCGTAAAAGCGAAACAAAGGAAACATCCTTTGCCCTGCTTTGATTCAATGGTCGGCTGAATTGTTGAGCTCGAGCAGCAATTTTACAATGCGTTGCTCCGACATAAAAACGAAAAAACGAGCTTTGATGTTTGCACGATGCTAGTTGTATGGTAGAATTGTTTGTTTTGGTGCTTTCTGTAACTTCATTCGATATAATCACTGGATCAGTTATTCAATTGCTGCACAACGGTCGAGAAGCGTTCAAGCAAATCCGAGCTCACAGTTTTCTTTGTCTGTTTTACTTCATTATCTTGGTTGTTTTTGTTTTTTGTTTTTTTTTGAGATCTATGCATTGAACTGATCCGGCGGCCTTAACGGAAGTGCAGTGAATATGTCGACGTTCCTCAGAAGTTTTAATGTCCATAAAGTAAGTGTATTAACCGAATGTACGTGAAGCCCTTTTCAAAGCTTTATGCCAACAAACTGGGAATATTACTTTATTCTACTTATGTTGCACTCTTTATTCAAAAATAGCAGTGTTTATAGATGCAAAAAAAATTAATAAATGTTTTTTTTCTTCTTCTATCTCTTCGTCCTTTTGTTTCTTATGATGAACACTGAAAGAGTGTAATTTGTCCCTTTTATACACGAGTTGTGCTGGCTGGCAAGATGGCCTTGAGGTTGTGCACGTGCCTGGGAGCTGTGTTTCCTGGGGTTGGATCTTGACCCAGAAATAAACTCTCATCCTTGCACTTCACAGGCAGGGCGATTCACCAATGTGTGCGCCGTCCATAGCAATGCCGTAAAGTCTGAGGACCCATCCACTAGCACTGGTCATCTCTTGTCGGTGGAACATAAATATCCCACGAAGTCTTTTGCGAAGAGTAGGCGAGATATTGACGGTACCCTGAATAAGTTACAAAATTGCTGCCTTGACCTACTACCGTGAAGGCAACTGAAAACCGCCCAGCATATAACCCGAATATGGCACATTGATGATTGTGCATGGATTGAATGGTTGTAATTCTGCGACTCACATTTCATCTTGGGCCTTTTGTTTTCCCAAAAGGCCCAATTTTACTTTGACAAAATATATATATATATATATATATATATATATATATATATATATATATATATATATATATATATATATATATATATATATATATGACTTTTGCAATATCCTTCCAAATACAGCTTTTAATCGTGGTGGGAAGGTATTCCAAATGCTTTTGGCCTGTGGCTATTCAAACCCATAAATTAATATCGGAATTTTTACATGTGTCTCTCAAATTTCCTGCACTTTAAGCATCGAGCTTCATTGACATGACATGCCAGAAGTTATGCAAGTTCTAAATGGCACAAAACATGCCGATCCGCCTATGAAGTCTGTTTTTTAAAGCACGTGGTGAAAATTATACTGCGGGGGGGGGGGGGGGGCGGGAAATCTTCTCATTCGTCAATACTGCGTCGTTGCTTCACAACCACCAATAGGAACCAGGAATGTAAACTGCGCTTAGCGACAGGTTTGTTTTGAATCGTCGTTAGGGAAGAGATTTCTTTCGAGGAGGCGCCGGTGACACAAGTGCAGGAGTGTTGATGGACCAGAACAAACCACTCATGGAACGATCTGTTCGTACATGGCAATGTTAATGATAAGCACCAACTTTCAATGTCC
The DNA here is from genome assembly GCF_056783735.1 of Eptatretus burgeri. NCBI lineage: Eukaryota > Metazoa > Chordata > Myxini > Myxiniformes > Myxinidae > Eptatretus > Eptatretus burgeri. The sequence goes on along the minus strand of NC_140964.1, from coordinate 123,647,533 downwards.
TTTCCTCGAGGGATAGTGTAGTTGGGGTTGCAAGGCCTTGTACCTAATGATCGAAGCGAAAGGTTCTGGGAGGATAAAGGCGCTCACTGAACGAACAACAATGAACAACTGCAACCACTTGTTTGCACAACAGTTTTGACTGTACAGCATGGAGTGGGGACCACGAGAATCACTCGCAAGGGTCAGCATTACCGGTGGGTGTTGTGGGTATTGTGGATGCACATGCATCAGTGACAGCTTGTGATGAGCACAGCCGATAGGTAACTATAGTGGGGGCTAACGAGAAACCTGTGTGTGATTGTTTGCATGCGGATAAGATAAAGAGGTAAATGACCCTTTTGCAAACAATATAGTAAAAGCTGCTTAAAAGTTTGTACCTCCTTTCAAAAACATTAACGTCTCGATTATATTTTCTCCCCACCCTGCCACCCCCCCCCCTTCCTCCATCAATACCTGACCAGCACAAGGTCCCTAAAACCCAAAAGCCAGATTATTTCAGGTTCACTGCAAGACTAAGGTCTCTCTCTTTACCAGTGTCGGAAAATCTCCTTAAACTATAGTGATGTATATTCTGATGAGATCAAAGCTTCCCATTTATAACCTGGTTTTGATCTTTTAATTTGTTGCATGCACCTTCAACCCAACACATCTCATCTCTGTCTCTGTCTCTGTCTCTGTCTCTCTCCCCCCCCCCTAATGTTTGACCAATCTGTCTATTTATCCCAGACAAACATTGAATGGCATGAACGCACACTCGATGGATTTAACACAGCCATCTGTTGTCTACATATCTCAAATACAACAGATGGATGTGTCAAATTTACTAATGGTCCAGGTTTTTGTAAAGAGTTCTGGATGATATTCACTATGTTATTCCACCAAAGCATTCCAGTGATTGTCGCACAACCAAGATGTTGCTTTGCCTTAATTATTGTGATGAAATGGAGTCACTACCGCTGATTTGGTGTTCATTTGCACGACATACACCTGCCCCATTTTGGAATTCAGTGCCCCTGTATGGAGTGCTAGCCTAACAATGCAGCAATGGGCTAGCATTGAGAGAGTTCAGCGAAGAGCTGTTCATACGATCGCTTTTCACGAGCGGCATCACGACATCGATCTACATCTGGCTTCTGCTGTCCCCTTCTTTGCTGCGAAGAGAACCGACATCCTCACTTCCTCCATTGGGACCATACTCTGTGCAGAGCGTTGGTGCTGCCGAAGCAGTCCCTTTGGCTATTGGGTGCAATCCTGGACAAGTCACCGCTCCGACACAGGATACCAGCAAGCTGGGACTCATTTTGCCGACCTCGGAAGGATGGCAGGCAGAGTCAACCCCACCTGGTGTTAATTCAACACCCGAGGGGGATTTGAACTCAGGATCCCAGGATCCCAAGCCAACCACCCTAACCATTAAGCCAACACCAGGCATGACATCCTCACCCACTTTGCGAAATGGCTCCTTTAGAACCGTCATCATAATTTACTCCCCTCTAGACGCCATGAATCATCCCAAATGCGGTTGAGAAACTCACACCAGGTCCACACCCCTCAAGTGAGAACTCAGATACAAACCGTCTAAACAGTCTAACTCGGATACAAACGCTCTAGTGCGATTGTTAAATTCACAAATGAAGAAGGTGCAATACCATTGTTTTGTCAGAAGCCCTCATTGTCAACAATCTGCTCTGCACTGTTGTATAATTATCTCACATCTGTTGAATGATTATTGAATGTTTTCAACTTTTTAATCAATATATGAAAAAAGCTAGGTCTCGGCGTGAGTCCGTCCTTCTTCCTTCCTTCTGTCCCTCCGTCCCTCCGTCCTTCCGTCCCGCCGTGTGACTATATGTCTATTATTTACGTATTTTTGGAATATATCTTTCGACCCCTAAGACTGCTGAGAGCCCTTGGACCTTCAAAGACCCTCTAAGACCCTGAGGATCCTTAACACGCAAAAGACCCAAAAGTCACCGAAGACCCAAAAATGTGACTTCAGGTCCCTAACCAGCCCCCTCCCACCACACCCAAACTCTGTGCCCACCCCCCACCCTTTCTTCAAATCCTCAAACCCCTCCATCCCAACTCTGTCCCCTCTGTCCCCTCTCTTCCCTCACTCTCCCAAGCCAACTCTATCATCCCCTCCGCCTTTCTTTAAGTTCTCAACTGCCCCAAAACCCCAAATACTCAATTCCCCTTCCAACCCCAAATCCACCACCCCCCCCATCCTCCCCTCCCCATTTCTTCCTGTTCTTAATAATGTTACACAAATATACACAGGGAACTTTGGCATATGAGAAGGTCATTTAGCCTATCATGTCTGCATTGTTCCTGTTCCTGTTTGTTAAGAACAATGTCAAAGTAAATAAAGATGAAACGTTAAATTCACAATCACTTTGCCCTTTCTTCCCTTCACCTCACAATAATTCACAGACTAGTGTTTGTTAATTGGCAAAAAAAAAAAAATTTTGCCAAGTATGTTGGTCTGTAGCATTTGTGTGTCTGTTTGTATGTGTGTTTGTTTGTCTGATTTCATACGATTTTTGGCCACAGTTTTCAAGCAATCGAATTGAATTTTGTTTGTTTGTGTTGGTGACCAGCCAAGGATGGCAACGCTACATTTTGGTGAAGATCCGAATCCAGATCTGGATACAATAATTATTTAATTTTAAAAAAAACATTGAGGACCTATTCTGATGAAACTTGGTGGACAGGTTGGGTATGTGACACGGACTAATTGATTCGATTTTGGTGAAGATCTGAATCCAGATCCAGATTGAAGAATTTTTCAGGTGATTCTTCACCATTGAGAGATGGGGTAAAAAAATCTATGTTTAACATGTTGTCTGTAAAAGTTGTGGACGACTTGTGACAAAATTAGGTGGAAGAGTTGATTCGGTGACAAGAACAAGCTGATTCAGTTTTGGTTAAGGTCCAGAATCAGATCCGACCCATGAGTGGCCAACAAAATGTAAACTATTCAGCCTGGTGGAGGTATGTTGTTTATGGAGTACTGTTCCATTTCCCAAGTTGTCACTGAGTGATTTTTCATTTATTTATTTGTTTGTTTGTTTGTTACGCTTCTCCTCCAACAGTTGTAGGCTGATTCCACCAAGACTTGCTTCATTCATACTGCAGGATCAGCATGATCCCAAGGTAAGTTTATATATTGACTGCTTTTGATGTTTGCACGTGGTACATGCTTGGGAGCCTCATTGGTATCCATTTCCGTCTGCGCTATCGCTGATGATTTGCCAATAAGTGAAGAAACCGGTCCGATAGCTGAGGGGGTGTGCAGCATTGAGATTCTCAAGTCTGTACGATGTGTGAACGTCTTTATAATTGTGGAGGAACTCTGGGAAGGGTTTGAAACAACAAAGTGCTTACCTTGTGTCGGCCTTCTTGAGTTGCTTTATGCAACTTCTTCGGCGAGAGAAGTGTATGAGGTGTCATATTATGTATATATGTATATATGTACATATATATATATATATATATATATATATATATATATATATATATATATGTGTATACCTACACACACACACAAACAGAATCCACACAAATGACAAGGCCCTCCTGCATACACTTAAACACTGTGTGGGGTATTGTATTCTTTGAACTCTCTTGTTCATTGTGTCTTCGTGTTCAGGATTTCTGTATTTTTTGGTCTTGTGCCAAATGAAGTGTTCGTGTTATTTATTCCAATGAGTGTGTGTCCGTCTGCCTGTCGTTCTTCCCATCATAACCATTCTGTCTGATATAAATTGGGCTAATTACTCGAATTCATTGCCGACTGTGGTCTTTCCCTTGTTTGTTGTGCTAGAGTATCCTCCACTTGGAGCATCTTGTGAACAAACTTGGCCTTCGGCTGGCCATTCGCAGAATAAATCTCTGGCCTGCTCGGTCTCTACGGATGCTGAGGTTGTGGTTGCGGATAAGCAGTTAATGTGACAGCGGTATGCATGACAATACAATACAAGTTCTAAAACTACACATGAACATATATATGGCATCCAGGGCCTTAATTTAACTCATGCTCCCTCCTCCATAACATGAAATATTTTCCAGTTAAAAAAAAAAAATCATTAAAACTGAAGTGCTCAAAATGAACTCAAATTACAAAAACTATGGAACCATTTTCGAATTTTTCATTTTGTATTCTTCTCATATCATCTGAATAAAAAGCACCATTAAGCAGCAAATGTAACTCCAATGAGATTCCGAGAGATTGCTGTATAGTGGGGCAACGAAGCTAAATATAGCATAACAATTGTGCATTTTGTGAGGAAAGCACCAAATTTGGCACACTAGTAGCCCAACATATTCTGAACAGATTTGGATATTGGGCCATCTCAAATTCAGCCGCTGATGGCTGTGGCAGCCATTTTCCACTGCCATCAAAAATTTTGAGGTGGCCTAATATCCAAATCTGTTCATAATATTGTTACGAATTTGGGAATTCGATTGCACATATCATTCAGGTTCCTTTAGTCAGCGATGTTGATAAGTGCTTGTTCCCGAGATAGCTCACCTTCCATTGTTTAAATGCTCAGAAATCAATTAGATGCGCTGTGGATCGATTTATAGTTAGGGAACGAACAATGGAGACATCCCTCCCCCTCTTCTGCGAAGAGGAAGAAGAACCCTGCCGTCCTGTGACTCATGATGTCAACAACTCCCTCCCACCCGTGGATGAGCGGGGGATGGAGCACGAGGGCATGAGTCATGAGTCACGCTGGGAGCGGGGGAAGGACGGGAGAAGGAGAAGAGGAGATCTTTTCTTTGTTCGTGTTCGAACTTGAGTAGTAAGCTTTTTGCTTCGGCAGAGAGTCGTCGTTCAGCAGACCGTCGGGTCCTGCTTGGCTTGCGTTCGGGTTGAGGCCTTCGGAAGCTTTTTGCTTCGGCTGGCTCAGTGAGCTTCGGCTTCTGCTTGGCTCGGGAGAGCTTTTTGCTTCGAGCTGCTTTGCTTGGAAGAGAGTTGAGCCGGTTGCTCGGCTCAAGCTGCGAGTGGTGGCTTCTTCTTCTTCTTCTTCTTCTTCTTAGTTCGTGGAGCTCTTTGTTCTGCATTTTGGTTCCCAGCTTGGTGTGACTCATCGACCTTTTCTTGGAGGTGGTTCCTTGGGGGAAGGAACCATTTCCTTTGCATCGGTGGGAAGGATTGGCGCATCGACGGGAAGGATCGGCGCCTCGTCTCACCAGCACGTCTTGAGAAGTGCGGGGGGGGGGTCGCGGGAGCTCGGGAAGGATCGCGGCTCACGGCGATTGGATCCAGCTTGCTCTCGCTGGAGCCCGGATCCGAACAACTTAAAGACCACACGAGGTGGAGAGGTTCGAGATAGGTTCTGGGTTTCAGCTCACCTGTCCTCCGAGCTGGAGCTCGTTATTAAAGGCCTCTGCCACCATTTCCTGGGTGTGTGTGTGTGTGTGTGTGTGTGTGTGTGTGTGTGTGTGTGTGTGTGTGTGTGTGTGTGTGTGTGTGTGTGTGTGTGTGTGTGTACGTGTGTCTGTGGGCCCGTCTAATAAGTAGGAAATTGTTAAGTGCTTTGTGTGCTGTAAATGTTTGCATTGCATTTCGTATCGACGGTCGTAGTTCTTTTGTCATGCTTTTGTTGCTTGTATAATTGCATACATGTTTTTCCTTGTTTAATTGCATATGTGCTTTATTATAATAAATGTCCTTGTGTGAATGTAAACCTGTTCGTTGCGTCCATTCCCTCATTGAACTGCCGTATTGAGATCGGAATAAATAGTTGGTTTCTTAATCGCCGGTAAAGTGATCGGGTCCAACGGGACTTCGCGATAATACCCCTCTCGGTTATCCCAAAAGGAAGTGAGCTGCTTAAGCGCCTCGTTTCCAAGCGGTTCCGTTGAGATAAAAACGGCAATTTGATCCGGAACGTCAGGGATCTACAACACTGGTGTCCGGGAGTGGGATTCAAATCCATCCCGCCTCCAACCAAATTAGCGGGAATCGGATCAAGGGTGTGCGAGGCGACCCTCCGGTTCCATTAAATTCCGAGTTTAAATTATTTCCGATACGCAAGATGACAGTTCAAGGCGAACGGGAGCAGGGGGTAATGAATTTCGAAATGTTAGAAATCATGGCTCAGGGCGAAATGACTGTGCAGAACATGCCCATTATGCAGGTTGGACACCCCCACAAACAAATGCAGAGTCCGCAATGGGCGCAGCAGTGGGGGCCGTGGTGTATGACACCCCCCTCCCCTCCTCCATCAAAATCCCTCCTCAGTCCCCGGCAGATCCGCGCCCGATAATGCGAACCGACTGCCACGTGGTTATTTGACGTAAGAGACATGCTCGAGGCGTTTATGGGAAAAATGGAGACAAATACACAAAGCAAAATGGATGGCATGAAGGAAGATATGAAAAACGAAATGAAAGAAATGCGGGGTGAAATGCAGTGCTTGGGGCTGGATCTCCAGGCTGGGCAAAAGACCATCGTGGCAATTGCGAGGAGCGAAACGTGGGCAGTGGAGCTCAAAATGGCGACGCCACGTGCTGGAGCGAGCGAGCTGAGGGGAGTGTGGACTGTGTCGGTCCCGCGGTGGAGGACAAAATAATACGGGAGACGCGTTGGACGAGACTCGTAACGGCAGAGAGAGTGACGGTAATGGAGAGGGAAAATTAAAAGGGGAGACCGAAACGAGTAAGATGAGACACGAGGGGACGATGGCAGAAACAATAGTGGAGACGAAGGAAACGAACAAGGTGACAGAAACGCAAATCGTCACGGAAACAGAGACACGGCGGATAGAGGATGAATTGGACGGGGTGGAAGAAACTAAAAACGAACACACACACAGAGGTAGCGAGGGACCATGAGGGGGAGCTCGGGGAAGGTGTCGTGACCCGGTGCAAGCAGCTGGATAGCCTCCTTCAGGAAAGAGGGGAGGGAATGTGACCCCTTAAAGCAGATCATGACCAGGTGGGTCCGGTCGAGCCTTGCGAGGTAGAGGGGGCAAGTGCTTTGAACAGGTGAACATGGAGCTTGGGGGTTATGGAAACCTCGGGACCCCTTGTGGTGGTACTAATTCACAGCGTTGTTGTCCAGTGTGTGTGGTGTCAAAATGTGTGTTTGCGAGTGTGCCGAAATGCGTGCTTTGCAGCACGCATGGTGTGGATGAAGCACCGTGTGTGGATGAAGCACCGTGTGTGGATGAAGCACCGCGTGTGGAAGAAGCACCGCGTGTGGATGAAGCACCGCGTGTGGATGAAGCACCGCGTGTGGATGAAGCACCGCGTGTGGATGAAACACCGCGTGTGGATGAAACACCGCGTGTGGATGAAACACCGTGTGTGGATGAAACACCGTGTGTGGATGAAACACCGTGTGTGGATGAAACACCGTGTGTGTATGAAACACCGTGTATAGATGAAACACCGCGTGTGGATGAAGCACTGTGTGTGTATGAAACACCGTGTGTGGATGAAACACCGTGTATAGATGAAACACCGCGTGTGGATGAAGCACCGTGTGTGGATGAAACACCGCGTGTGTATGAAACACCGTGTGTGGATGAAACACCGTGTGTGGATGAAACACCGTGTGTGGATGAAACACCGTGTGTGGATGAAGCACCGTGTGTAGATGAAACACCGTGTGTGGATGAAACACCGTGTGTAGATGAAGCACCCTGTGTAGATGAAGCACCGTGTGCGTATGAAACACCGTGTGTATGAAGCACCGCGTGTGGATGAAACACCGCGTGTGGATGAAGCACCGCGTGTGTATGAAACACCGTGTGTGGATGAAACACCGTGTATAGATGAAACACCGCGTGTGGATGAAGCACCGTGTGTGGATGAAGCACCGCGTGTGTATGAAACACCGCGTGTGTATGAAACACCGTGTGTGGATGAAGCACCGCGTGTGGATGAAGCACCGTGTGTGTATGAAGCACCGTGTGTGTATGAAACACCGCGTGTGTATGAAACACCGTGTGTGGATGAAGCACCGTGTGTGGATGAAACACCGTGTGTAGATGAAACACCGTGTGTGGATGAAGCACCGTGTGTGGATGAAGCACCGTGTGTGGATGAAACACCGTGTGTAGATGAAGCACCGTGTGTAGATGAAACACCGTGTGTGGATGAAGCACCGTGTGTGGATGAAGCACCGTGTGTGTATGAAACACCGTGTGTGGATGAAACACCGCGTGTGGATGAAGCACCGTGTGTGTATGAAACACCGTGTGTGTATGAAGCACCGTGTGTGTATGAAGCACCGTGTGTGTATGAAGCACAGTTTGTGTATGAAACACCGCGTGTGGATGAAACACCGTGTGTGTATGAAGCACCGTGTGTGGATGAAACACCGCGTGTGGATGAAACACCGCGTGTGACAGGAACCTCGTGTGTGAGTAGTATGGTGTGTTTGTGAAAGAGACCATGTGTGTGAGGTGGTGGTATGAAACGGAGATGGCGGTTAGCATGCGGGAGACCGCAACCGCATGTCCTCGTGTAATGGTGAGGTGTTTGAGCCTCGTGGCACGCAGGAGTGTGCGCGCTGAATGGCGATGACGACTGCGACAGATGAGGGGCAAAAGCCTGGTAGCGGCCGTAGCTATTTTGGGAACCATGCTGGGTTTGCACGGCAGCACGTTCGGGGTCCGTGCTGTGCTCCTCACGAGGCCGCCACGTGCGCGGCTACGCGAGCGAAACCCAATCCAGAAACGCACGCGGTGGATTAGCCAATCCTACGGGATGGACAGAAGCTCGGCTGGATTGTGAATTTGGAACGGACGGGTTTTCCAGGCGAGCATGTGTGTGAAGCTCCGACGAGCAGAGCACATGTGCTCGCATGGGGAACCCCTCAAAATGCGAGGTTTGCTTTGGATGCGCAGGTTGACGTCGTGGCTCCATGGTTGGAATCCGACAGGAGGGAAATCCCTGCAGGATGGTGCCGTCCGATAAGGGACGAGGTGCGAGAAACGCGAACAGCTGCCATGACGTCACGGGGAATGGGCGCAGGCTGTGAGTTGCCGCTCTGGTGTGCGCAAGAAGAAGAAAAAAAGAAGTAAAGCGAGCCTCGCCACTTCGAGTGGACATGAGCCCCAGGCAGGGGGTGGAAGACACCCTTGCTTGGGGGCACAGGAACTACTAGTTAGAATGATGGGTTAGTGATAGTTAGACCGGCTTCATGGGGACATGAGTTGTTCCTCATGGAGCGCGTGGAATGGATTACGTGGAGGGATTTCAGTTTAGATTTAGGAAATGGGAATTTTGGGATTTTTGGAGACATGGACAGACATGGAAATGTGTAGAGGTGACGTAGCTTGGCTACGTAGAATAAATGGAACGTTCATGAGTTTTAAGGAATGATGAGGGAGCACGAGTTAGTCAGGGGATTTAATTTGGAAGGATGGCAGTGTAGAGTGTTGGTGTGAGTTGCGAAATGGAAAGTGTGTGTGAGGAATGTGTGTGGGACAGCAGGCCCAAGTGTGTGAATGGAGTTTATGTGGTATGCATGGTGCGATGACTGATTGGGGAGAGGAGTGATTCCCTCCCAAGTGACCCCGTGGTCAGTTTAATGTTAGCTCGTGGGTTATTCAAATTTATTAAAAGGAGGTGGTTTTGTCGGTGTCGAGAGAAGGCACGAAACCCGTTTGGAGGGATGCAAGAGTTCATGGACCGGCTGGGAGCGTGGCAGTGGAAAGGTGAGTTTTGTTTAGTGGGCACCCCGGGCACCGTCTAGTCGGCCAGAGTAGGCCAAGGGCCCAAGAGGGGCCGGGATAGTGTAGTGGGCATGGGCGACCTGTCGGAAACGGGAACCGTAGCGCCACAATGCCACGGGGGCAGTGTAGTGGGCACGGGCGACCCTCGGAAAGGGACCCGGGGCATCAACACGCCACATGGGCATCGGAGGGGGCAATGCCAGAGAGGGCAACCCCCCGCATTGTAGGGAGCAGCTCGGCTCGGAGGCAGCCTGCGGGCCTGGGGGTGCCATGGTTAGAGTTCGGCAAAGGAGGAGTTCCTGCCAGTTGAGCCACGCTGCCCAGCCAGGAAATTGTTTGAGAGCACGTATGAAAATGAGGGCAAGGCCCAAATTTATAATGGACACTAACACAGGTGACGGGAATCATGGTTTTTAGAACCGATAGTTTTAAAGTGTGATGCGTTTTTGGAAAGCCCCGGGGTAGTTTCAGGTTAATGAATGTTAGGGAAGATAGGAGATGTACCCCTTCGCACCATCCATCCCTTCGCTTGTTGTAGGCCGCTGGACCCACCTTGGTGGATCGCTGAACTCTGAGGAGGCCATTCTGAGGCTTTCTTGGGCCTCGAGACAGGACACGAGTCTCTCCCTATTCCCCTCCAGAGAGGGAACGTAGGGGTTGACGGGATAGGTCAGCCAGACAAGGACGATAAAGGGGGTTAGGGAGACAATTATAAAAGGGAAAGAAAAATCATAAAAATAAAGAGGGGCTAAATTTTGTTGTGTTTTGTGGCAAATTAAGGGAGTGGGTATGGACAAAGACAGGCAAAGGACAGAGTGGGGGTAGAGAGTAGGCTAGGTCCGAGCCCACCTTCAGAACGGCCGGCACCACCGCACTCCCTCCACACCTGATGGAACCACACCAGAGGCCGGCCAGCTTCATTGCAGCCTGTTGTGCTGGAGCCGCCTGTTCTGCATGGACTTGCCTTGCCATGCTTCGTTTGCCTGCCTGTGCCATGACACCATGCCTGCTAGCCCTTGTTTGTATTTGCCCCTGTGTCCATCCATCACCATGTGCGCCAGGACCATCCAGTTTTGCAAGGACTGCCCCGTAGGCAGCCCGTGCATCCATCATGCTCATTTGTGTTTTGCGACCATCTCCATCCACTCCCCTGCATCAATGGACTTTGAAACGACTTTTAACTTCTCCCCTTTCACAGATCACAAGTCCTGGGCCATGGTTAAGTCATGGATAAGTTGTAAAAATTGTAAATACGTGGAACCTCACCTGCATGTTTGTTTTAGCGCCGACAATTTTAGTTCAGTTCTCCGAATGAGTCTGTGAGAGTTTGTTTAGTTAGTTTCGTAGCGCATTAGGTGATTTATTTTTGGTACACGTATAAAGAAATGTCACACTCAGGGATCCGAAGGTAAAAGGTACTAGGGGAAAACTTACACATGCTGGTCACACGAAAATTTGAAGACTCGGAAAGAGTCTGTAAAAAGGGGAGGGGGTAGTGTTACAAATTTGGGAATTTGATTGCACAAAACATTCAGGATCCTATTGTCAGCTATGTCGATAAGTGCTTGTTCCCGAGATAGCTCACCGTCCATTGTTTAAATGTTCAGAAATCGATTAGATGCACTGCGGATCGATTTAATAGTGAGGGAACGAACAATGGAGACATCCCTCCCCCTCTTCTGCGAAGAGGAAGAAGAACCCTGCCGTCCCATATCTCATGATGTCAACAACTCCCTCCCACCCGTGGATGAGCGGGGGATGGAGCACGAATGCATGAGTCATGAGTCACGCCGGGAGCGGGGGAAGGGTGGGAGAAGGATAAGAGGAGATTTTTTCTTTTGTTCGTGTTCGAAGTTGAGTAGTAAGCTTTTGCTTCGGCAGAGAGTGGTCGTTCAACAGACCATCGGGTCCTGCTTGGCTTGCGTTCGGGTTGAGGCCTTCGGAAGCTTTTTGCTTCGGCTCGCTCAGTGAGCTTCGGCTGAGGCCTGGCTCGGGAGGAGGCTTTTTGGAGGCTTTTTGCTTTGGTGGTTCAGTGAACCTTCGGCTTCTGCTTGGCTCGGGAGAGCTTTTTGCTTTGAGCTGCTTTGCTTGGAAGAGAGTTGAGCTAGTCGCTCGGCTTGAGCTGCGAGTGGTGGCTTCTTATTTTTCTTGGTTCGTGGAGCTTTTTGTTCTCCATTTTGGTTCCCGGCTTGGTGCGACTCGCCGACCTTTTCTTGAAGGTGGTTCCTTGGGGGAAGCGGCGCATCGACGGGAAGAAGCGACGCATCGACCGGAAGGATCGGCGCCTCATCTCACCAGCACGTGCTGAGAAGCGCGGGAGGATTCACGGGAGCTCGGGAAGGATCGCAGCTCACCGCGATTGGATCCAGCTCGCTCTCGCTGGAGCCCGGGTCCGAACAACTTGAAGACCACACGAGGTGGAGAGGTTCGAGATAGGCTCTGGGTTTCAGCTCACCTGTCCTCCGAGCTGGAGCTCGTTGTTAAAGGCCTCTGCCACCATTTCTTGGGTGTGTGTGTGTGTGCGTGCATGTGTCTGTGGGCCCGTCTAATAAGTAGGAAATTGTTAAGTGCTTTGTGTGCTGTAAATGTTTGCATTGCATTTCGTATAGACGGTCGTAGTTCTTTTGTCGTGCTTTTGTTGCTTGTATAATTGCATACGTGTTTTGCCTTGTTTTATTGCATACAGTGCTTTATTATAATAAATGTCCTTGTGTGAATGTAAACCTGTTCGATGCGTCCATTCCCTCATTGAACTGCCGTATTGAGATCGGAATAAATAGTTGGTTTCTTAATAGCCGGTAAAGTGATCGGGTCCAACGGGACTGCGCTATAATAGCCCGCTCGGTTATCCCAAAAGGAAGCGAGCTGCTTCAGCGGCTCGTTTCCAAACGGTCCCGTTGAGGTACAATCTCTCGGTAACCTACCCGTGCGAATAATTACCTCTGCCACGTAATGCCTGATCCATGAGAACATATTGTGCCCATTACATTTTTGAGATATCATGCTATTCAGTGCGATATCGTTTTTGGCCCTATCTCTCAATGGTGAAGAATCACTTTAAAATTAAATAATTCTCGTATCCAGATCCGAATTCAGATCTTCACCAAAATCGAATCCTTTCTTCCTTGCCACACACCCAATGTCCAACGTGTTCACCAAATTTCATCCAAATCCGTCGACAACTTTTTGAGATATCGTGCAAAATATCATTTTAAGCCCTATCTCTCAATGGTGAATAATCATTTTTAAAATTCTCGTAGCCGGATCCGGATCTGGATCTGGATCTTCACCAAAATCGAATTGTTTCGCCCTTGTCACACACCGAACTTGATCACAAAAGTTCATCCGGATCCGTTCACAACTTTTTGAGATATCTTGCACACAGACAAACAGACAGACAGACAGAAAAGGGTGAAAACATAACCTCCTTCACCTTCGGTGGCCATAAATCAAGCAGATTTTAAACCAATATTGTAATTGAAACTACTAATCTTGATATTTCAGATGCAACAGGAGCCCCCTGGTGAAAATAATAAGATAATTGTTTTATTTTTTCTTTTCTTGGTATCCTTTTTGCAAAAGTAGTAGAGCAATCTCCTTTCCCAAGTGACATCACTTTAATCTTCTAAGTTTTTACTCGGTGCTGCCCCCCTACTGGATGGCTTCAGTTCAAACATTCCTCAGTTATTTGTATGAACAAACGGCTGACCAACCATGCACATTATTGCATTATTATAGACTCGTATAAAAGCCCGTCGAAAATGACGGGTTGGAATTATTTTATTTGAAATATTCAGAGACTGGAAGAAATGATGTTTCGGAGCAAGAAACATTCTTTTAAAACACTACATGTACAAATGTTGCCGTATTTTCTTTATCTTCTGGGTCGTTTCATTTTGACCATACAGCGTCGTGAGTGTGCGAAAGTCTGAAGCCTCAGCCTTGCGTCAGGTGTGTTTCTATCTTCTTTATTTATCAGACATTATACGGATGTGAATGAACACTTGTTTTACTCTGCGTGTGTTGCGGCACCATATGCAACGAATTTTACCTCCCTGTGACTTGTATTTATTGTTATTTTTTTCTGCTTCTGTACACCGTCTTTGAGGCCCGGTTACAAGTCACTGTCTGCATTTCCAAGAGAAGAGACGTAATTACTCTTTTATGAAAAATGTTCTCTAAGTTTTTGTTTTTTTTAATCCATAAAAATAGGCAGTAGTGAACACACAGTCGTGTTCAAAGATTGGCCTTTGAAACCTTCCTTAAATCGTCTTTATGAAGGCGGACAGACAAATATGCATTGTGTTTTATAAAGGTAGATTTATTTTATTTGTTCCATGAATGGAAAAACATATATTTATGAAGTTGATAAGTTGATGCTGTTTATACTTGGTTCTTTGTTTCATTTTCCAGTTGGCTATGCCGAGAAAAACATGTATGTCATGAAGTTGGGAAGTAAGAAATGCTTTTAATCTCTTGCGTATACATCTCTGGCTTTGTTAATCCCAATGTTAATCCCGTTAAACTAATTCAGCAACACAAGACTGTTGGGTTGTTTAAAAATAAGGCCATTGACGACGTTTTACATCGGATTTTACAAGGAATGACATGGAATTTTAACACAAGAGGCAGCCATTAGGCCCATCAAGTCTGCACTATCACGTCAAATCTCAGTACCTCCCATCCCCACCACTTATACATACCTACCTAACTCAATTTTAAAACTGTCCACTGACTCTATTGTCACTACCTTTCCAGGAAGACTTCCATGGCTTCACTACTCTCTGAATTGTAAAACCCCTGCCTCATGATCGCCCGAATACTACTCTTATTTACTTTAAAACTGTAGTCCGATCACTGTACATTCTGATGAAAAATTATTCCGCACATATTTTGTCTATACCCTTCATTATCTTAAACATCTCCATCACATCCCCTCGTAACCACCTCCTTTCTAACGTATAAAGTTCTGTCTCCTTCACTCGCTCCTTTTCTCTGAGTCTAGCTAGGCCAGGATTCTATCAAGTTGCTCCACCCTGTACCTTGTCAATGGCAACGATGTCCTTCCTCAGATGTGTTGACCAAAACTACATACAAAATTATACATGAGGTCTCACTAAATTCCTATAAAGTGTTAACACTACCTCCTTTGATTTATAATTTTTCTCCCTACGAATAAAACCTGAAACCCCATTTGCATTACTGATGTCTGATAATAGCCCCTCACTACACCACATCTATTACCACCCCAGATCCTTCTAGTGTGTGAAACACTCCAAAATTGCCGCTTGCATTATGCAGTTTGCATTTTTCATTTGTCTTACCCACCCCCTTGAACATTTTTTTTAATGTCGAACTGCATCGACCAATATTTTGCCCAATCAATTACAGTATCCAGCCTTTCCTGAATCCCCCCCCCCCTTCATCTACCTTACTTCCAAGCTTGGTGTCTACTCTTAACCATGCTGTCCAAATCATTTATTTAAATTATGAACAATAATAACAGTCCGAGAATTGAGCCTTGAGCTATCTCAATACTTACAGTGGCCTGAGAAAGTATTCACCCCCCTCTTCAAAGTTTTAACATTTTGATGCCATATGACATTATTTCATGATGCTTTCAAATCAAACTTAAGATATAGAGTCTTCTCAAACACCTCCAAAGTGATAAAGATAAACAATGCAGATAAAATGTGAATAAGTTAGATTAACAGAGAAAATCAGATGATTCTCAGTTGCATAACTATTCAAACCCTTTGCCTATTTAACCCGAAATGACAAGCAGTAAATTATTTGTTTGAATTATTTGGTTACGTGTAATATACTATTTGGTTTGAATTTGTTTGAATATAAGTGTAATAGGTTTCACCTGTATGTAATCGGTGGTTTAACTTCAAAAATAAACTCCCCCGTTTATCGAAGGAGTTTTAAGGTGCAACTTACTTGGTCAACTAATAAGACAAACTGGAAGACCAAGGAGCTTTCCAAAGAAGTCAAACATAAAGTGGTGGAGAAGCACCATTCAGGAGAGGGTTATAAGATTTCAAAGTCCCTCATTATCCCTTTGAGTACTATGAGATTCATCAATAAGAAGTGGAAGACTATCATACCACCCAAACTCTACCCATATCAGGTTGCCCATCCAAACTCAGCAGCCGGGAAGCAGGAAACTGGTTTGGGATGTCATTGTAAATCCAACAATGACTTTGAAAGATCTGCAAGGCTCCATGTCCGAGATGGGGGTCAGTGTTCATCAATCAACAATATCTCGTTCCCTTCACAAAGCTGGCCTCCATGGACGGGTGGCAAGAAAGAAGCCATTACTGGAAAACGCATCTAAAAGCTCATATGGAGTTTGTGAAAAGCATCTTAATGATACTGCAAGCATGTGGAGAAACGTTTTGTGTTCAGGCGAGACAAAAATTGAACTTTTTGGTCTAAAGGCAAAGCGATACGTCTGGCGCAAGTCTAACAATGCATATCACCCAGTCAACACATGTTATGGGGCTACTGTCTCGGGTAGGTCACCTGCATGGACATGGCAGCAGCATCATGTTATTGGGCTGCTTTTAATCAGCAGGGAGTCACAAGCTTGTCAGGGTAGAAGGGGCAATGGACGGTGCAAAGTGCAGGAGAATCCTTGATTAAAACCTGCTTGAGTCAGCCATGAATCTGAAACTGGGTAGGAGGTTCACATTTCAGCAGGACAATGATTTGAAGCATAAAGCTAATGCCACATTGGAGTGGTCGAATAAGAAGAAAATAAATGCCCTTGAATGGCCCAGTCAAAGTCCTGACTTGAACCCAATTGAACATTGATGGTGATTCTTGAACATTGCAGTCCATCGACGATCCCCATCAAATTTGGCACAACGAGAGCAATTTTCACATGAAGAATGGGCAAAGATTTCACCATCTCACTGTGCAAAGCTGGTAGAGATTTACCCCCAAAAAACCTCAGAGCAGTCATGCTGCAAAAAGTGCTTCCACCAAGTACTGACCGAAGGGGCTGAATACTTTCACAACCAGTGAATTCTGATTTGTACATGTTGTTTGAAGGTATTCCTGGCATGTAATCTCCTTCAACGATAACAGTGTTTTGTTTGATCTCTTCAGTTATGAACAAAAAAGTTCATTTGGAAAAATTGTTTCGATATAATTCGTTACGCATCTAAATGTGTTATTATATTGGTAGGGGGTGAATACTTTTGCAGGTCACTGTACACTCTCCCAGTTGGATATCTTCCAACTCACTCCTTTCTTCCTATCACGAAGTCGGTTTCCAATAGTTAGTTACCCAACCAGCCACTCCGAAAGCCCTCACTTTTGCCAACAGCCTTCCATGTGGAACCTTGTCAAAAGCCTTTTGAGAGTAGAGATAAAATACATTCACTGCACTTCCTTCTACCCAATCAGAAACTGCCTTCGAACTTGCATGGATGGCCTCAGCACATGTGTCGTAAAAACCTGCTCTGCTGCTCTTGCACATCCTCTTTCTCCTCTGTTTGCACTATCATTTTCCCTCGCTCATTGTCCATCGACTTCAAATTGGAAGTCAGCCAACATCAGTGCATTACTCAAACAAGATACAAAAAATGATTGACAAACCAATCAGTTTATTTCCAATCATCAGCAAGGTCATTAAACCCATCATTGCAGTTGACCTCAAATACTTCCTTTTCTCCAATGGCCTCATCTGAGATCAATTCAAATTTACACTTGGTCACTCTACCTGAGACGTGCTGCTTCTGCCCTCCCATTGATGGACGGGTTCCTCAATGTCAAACATCGGATCAAGGCTGTCTCTCTGAACATATCTTAAACGTTCGACCTTGCTCTCCAAACTCACTGTCTATGGCATATAAGGCCATCTGCACACATGGCTCACTGACTTCCTTGACTCTCATAGCCAACATGTGGCACTCAAAAGAATCCTTTCATCTCCTCTCCTTGTTAAGGCTTGAGTGCCCTAAGGTGGTGTTCTGGGCCAAGCCATATTCCTAATCTTCATCAACTATCTCTCTGACTCTCCTCGAAATGCCATTTATCTATTTATGGGTGACTCCACCCTCCGCTGTGACATCCCTCATCCCTCAGACAGGCAGGCTGCAGCCTCTTCCCTTCTCTTCAGACCTCAATACAACCCCAAGCCTGTCAAACACTTTGAATTCATCTTTCAATCCTCAGAAATCTCACACTCTCTTTCCAAAAGGACCTTCTGGCAAACTCTCCCATCTACTTTCTTTACTATCCTCTTGAAGAAATTCAGTCACTTAATCTCTTGGGTCTCACTATCGGCCATGATTTTTCTTGAGCAAACCACAATTTTAAGTTGGCTTTGAAAGCCAGTCACCAAACTGGGCATCCTCTGTCGTACAAAGTTCTTCCCTGGCCCATCTAAATTCTTAGCCACTTTCAAGGCCTTCATCTGTACGTTGACGGAGTACTGCTCTCCCCTATTGACTGGCGCTCCTGCCTCACACCCTTCTCGATTTCATGCTGTGGAAACCAAGGCATTTAGGGTCATTGGTATCTCCAGCAATGAAGCTCAGTCTTTGTGTCTCTCACGCTCTCACCGCAGGCAGTACGGTGGTCTTTCTGTCTTCCACAATATCCTCTCCAGCCTTGCCCACCAGCTCTGTCTGTGATTTGTCCCCCCTCCCTTCCCCACCTCATTTCCACAGGACACTCAAGGTCCTGTGTTTAGAGCGTTTCAGAACCAAGAGGTAAGGAGAACCGAGAGGTAAATGTTTCAGCATCCTGCCAGAGAAGTGAGTTTTATGAATGGCAAAGTGACGCTGTACGCATAAATTATTGACATCTTTCATCCACGCTGTTTTGCATTGTGAACGGGTGCACTGTGTGGGACATTGTATTATACAAGTGCGACTGCTGAGACCATGTTCATGGTTTCAATCACTGTTTCAACGATCCAAGCAACGGTTACATTATTTTCAGAAGTAATACGCTCTTACACAGTTAATAGAAATAGTTAGCACCAAAATATTTCAAAATTGTTTCTGAATTACACCAGACTCAACTCAATCTTTTGTTTGGCTTTCAAGATTGAGTCTGATCTCATCCAGCGAAAATGAACCTGCATTCGGACTCGTGTCCTGCCGGAAACATTGCTAGGACCTTGATTTTAATCATCAAGGTTACTCGATGTTATCAACTTTTGAGAGATCCCTGCCTGCTTGGTGTTGTTGTCAGTGTTCAGTAGATGGCGCAGACGATCAAACAGCCTCTGGAATTCGACAGCAGTGACATAACAAGTTCGACTACTTTTTGTAAACGTCTGGGTAAAAGGAATCCGAGCATGGACAATGCGCACAAAAGTACCATATCGTAACGAGTCCCGTGGAAGTAAACAATCATGCGCAAGATACACAGACATTTTGGCACTGTAAAATGTGAAAGGTTAAAACAAATGTTTGCAGTTAACCGCCTTGGGGGAATTTTGTGTGTTTTGACTTCACAACCTGGAAAAAAACAAAACAATGATTCTTTGAAAAGGACAAGGTCAAGTGTTAAGAGATGGACAGACGAGACAAACCTGTGACATTGGTTGGATTTTTTTTTTTTTTTGAAAAACAAAAACATTTCACCTCCTTTTGGATTCAAACTTCTTGTCCATTTCTGGCAGTAAACAGTTCTTGTTGTGCTAATTTACAAACTGCTCTTTTAATATTAACTTGTACGAGCTGGAGAGTAATTTTGTAGAATATTCTACTGCATGTTTCCTGTAGGATAGCTATAAAATGTTTCTGTTGTCAAAAGTGCTTTGTTCAAGTTTTGTGAAAACTTATGAAACGTCCTTGATGGAGGTCAAAATTGACCAAAATGTCCAACGAAGCATTTATTTTACAAGCATCGGCGCAACCGCCCAGGAGTGCCCGTCTTGGCCCACTGAAGGTGGGACATTTAAACTGATGTTTTCTGGTAAACACTCTACAGTACACCTGAAAATTATTTTTAGTACAATATACTATCATCATATTTGGCCTTGCTGGATCACACAAAGGTTTTCTGTGATGTCAAATGTTGAATGATCAATTTTGAGGATTTTGTTTACATGTATCTCGTATATAAAGCTATTTTTAATAACTGACTCACCCGTTGACTCGCTCACTGACTCACTCACTGACTCATTGACTGATACTAAAGATCGGAACCTTCTGGGTGACATAGAAAGCTGAAATTTTGTATGCCGATGGAAATCAAAACTAGTACACAGGGAAAAAAATCGCACAATCGTTGGACAACATCCATAAATGAAAATATAAATAAATGAAAAAAAAAACTAAGTAAATGAAAAATCAAATGCAGCAACCAAGACAGTGGGGAAGCATACCCTGCTCAGGTGTGTGAAAAAAAAAATATATATATATATATATATATATATATATATATATATATATTGTGTATTTATGATATATAGCCATATATGCATTATCTCCATTATATTAAAATAACAATACATTGACGAAAGTGATGCTACTTCTTTATGTTTCACATTTAGCATTGTTTGTATTTATGCTGTTTGAAATGAACGACCTCGGTTGACCTCTAAAATGTTTGGAGTATCATTCCTGACACCACATCTACTGCGACCATGCACTGGTGGTTGCAGCTGCGGAAAGTTTCTGACAATCCGTGGTGTTTCCTGTCCATGGATGTGGGTCAGACAGATGGTAATTTACGATGAATGGAAAATATTGCATAGGTTGTTCAATACAATGATATCCACACCATGCTGTGTCGGTAAAACGGTAACGTGATCATCATTTGCACTGCTTGTTTGAGCATCTGCTCCGATTATCATCAAAACAGGTTAGGGTAGCAGTAGTCTGCCACTGCAGTGGTCACAGGAGAAGGAGATATTATCTTTCACAAATATGGAGTTTATCACCTCATGAGGAATAAGCAAGCAGGTGGCTGGCACGGTTGTGAGAGAATCGCATTACACTTTGTGTATATCACCACTACTACTCCTCACAATGACTTCTCAAAATGGTCACTCTCATGATCGATGAATCGTTGTGAGCAGTGGTGAAAACTACATTTTACACTCTTTGTCTTTGTCGGCTGCAAGGAGGCAGCAATATTCAGTGCAATGTTCAGCTGCCATCTTGCACTATTTTATATTTCAACTATAATAGAGGACTGTGAAAGGAAAACATTGTTTACAAAGTGCTGATATGTTGCCTTGAATTCGTTTTCTGGACACAGTTTTAATTGCTCACCATAACTTCAGGTTTGTCAGGATAGCCTTGGTGTGTGCACAGTCGCCTCTAAGCTGTTTATCCTGGGTTTGAATCTCGAGCCAACTAAAAACTGTCATCGTGGTATTTCACAGGCAGGGCGAGGCATAAATGAGTGTGCTGTCTTTCAGATGGACCTTAAACTGGATGTCCTGTCTGTTATCATTAGTTGGAGGAGGTGAAAGATCCAATGGTGTCCGAGAAGTGTTGGCGATCTGTTGCATGCACCCTAAACAAAATACAAATTCCTGCTCTAATCGACAGGGAGCCGTACCACCAGAAAATTATGCTACCCACATCCAGGTGCTACAGAACAAAGAAGACCATAAGTTGTTTTCCTTTTTTTGACCTGCATATAACAATTCTGTCAATTGCAACACTTATTGTTTCAGCAAGATGCATTTCACAATTTACGTTCAAATTTTTTTTTCTGAATGGCGTGCTCATAATAGTCGAAGACATGCCAATGTTCTATTTACAGGGCGTTCCAAAAAGACCCGGACAACTTTGGTTGTTAATATATTTAGAACCATAAATTATACAACGATGCTCTTTGGTTTGTAAGATACAGAAACTCATAAAGTTTTGTTTACATCATGAAGACACTTCGATGTTAGTTCTGTTTGTCACACACAGGACATCAAGTCAGTACACGAGTTCTTGACATGTTCAGCTCAGCATGTTTTAGCCCACCAGTGCGCATGCAGCTGCGATCCAAGAACGAAGATCCTGCAGATTTGCCACCTTGGTGTTGCAGACAACATCTTTGACAAACCCGCACAGAACAAAATCAAGCGGGGTTATGTCTGGTGATCATGGGGGCCAGGTGATTGGTCAATCTTCACCAATCCAACGAGCTGGAAATTTTTCATTCAGGATGTCTCGAATGATTAAGGCCCCAATGAGGGGAAGTGTCGTCCTGTTGAATAATGATATTGGGTGGTCGGTCTTAAATCTGTGGGAAGGTGAATCCTTCCAACATGTTCATGTAAATTGTTGAGGTCACTGTATCCACCACAATGAGAAACTAACCCACCAAGCAGTCATGGAGAATGCGTTTGTCGCGTTTGTGTTCAACAACCATGTGGGAGTTTTCAGAGCCCCAGATCCTCACATTTTGCTGGTTGACCTTACCCGATGCATGAAAGCAATCTTCGTCTGTGAGCATGACATTTTTCAGGTAATCTTCATCACCCTCTATTTCCAAGGCAAACACCTTGTGTTTGGGTTTGCCATTTGGTTTGAGTTCCTGCAGAATCCTGTGTC
Organism: Eptatretus burgeri; assembly: GCF_056783735.1. Lineage (NCBI taxonomy): Eukaryota > Metazoa > Chordata > Myxini > Myxiniformes > Myxinidae > Eptatretus > Eptatretus burgeri. The sequence goes on along the minus strand of NC_140964.1, from coordinate 123,625,305 downwards.
CAGTGGTGTTTGGTAGTCCTCATTCTCTGGATGCGCGTCAAATTGATTTTCCCGGATTTTGTTGAAATGATTCACACACTCGTTTCAACGTCTGCTGCACTTGTGCTTGGTCGACCAGTACTTTTCTGTTTCTGACAACTTCCAGTGTCCTTAAACCTCTTGTACCACTGTCTGATATGATTCTGCGATGGCGGATTCCTTTCATTCATACCTTGAACGGAAATTGTGCAGAACTTGCTTGCCGGATCTCGTCTCGGTGAACCATTCGACACATTGAGCTTTCTCCTGTGGAGTCGGCATTTTCTTCCACAATAAACCATCAGAACTGAAAACAAAAATAACCTCATGATTTCTGTATTATTTTTGAAAAAGGGCATCATTGTATAATTTGTGCTACTAATAGTGGGGCAACTTAGCTAAATATAGCATAACAATTGTGCATTTTGTGAGGAAAGCACCAAATTCAGCACACTAGTCGCCCATCATATTATGAACAGATTTGGATATTGGGCCATCTCAAATTCAGCCGCCGATGGCTGTGGCAGCCATTTTCCAAAAAGGCCGCCAGTGGTTACTGTTATGACACATATCTGCTTTACTGGAGAGGAATGCAGGTTGATAGTGAACGTTTATTTACTAATAATGGTCAAAGAAAGTAACAATTTGATTTGGTTGAGAAAAAAAAAAGTTAAAGTGGACTAATTAGTCTTATTAAGACAGATTCTGAATGAAAACCAATGATAAACATTCATAGCACTATTGGCTTGGCACATGGTAGTAGAAGTGGTGTGCGTGCATATTGACCCCGGAATCGCGCACGGTTGAGTTGCCAGCTTACACTTGTTGACTCGATTCATTGTTGTTTTGTTCTGTGCCCATAGAGTTCCCTATGCTATCCCATTGTTAACCGTAGTTCATCAAGTTGAGTTTGGTTTGCGGGGTGCAGTTTGGTCATAGGATTATCTCAGTCACGGATTACCGGGTTACGAGGTTCTGCATGTATTTCCATTCTGCCTTTACGGCACCAGTTCCAGTTTGCGACTGAGTGAGGAAGTTCTCTCTTCGTACCGGTGTGTTGGCGAGATATCTTTACCATGACAACTCGTTAGTTTTCGGGTTATCTTCGTTCGATTGACGGCAATGCCAAACCATTTGTAAGTAGTTTTCCATTCTAGTTTCCATTTTCATGGCTAAGCTAATTTGTTTTGGTCAGTTTGTTGAGTAACCCTTCCGTTTTCTGAAACTGCGTTTTTGTTGACTCTTACAGTCAATCGCAACACATCTCAGCACATCGGCTCGAAGTAACCTAAATATGGATGAATTCGGTCATATTGGGAATGAAGCGTGTCCTCCAGCTCTCTCCGATGGAGAAAGTCTCCGTCTAGGTATGAAGAGTGATCTCCTCAAATGCTTTGAAGAGTTCTCCAATGCCCAATCAGAGGCTCCTGATACCACCAGCCGAGTTCTTGATGGGGGCAGTCATTGTCCAGATGCTGAAGCCTGCGGTAGCCAAGAACTTTGATGACTATGCCCAGGATGTCTTCATACCGTACCTGTTCACAAAGCTTCAGACTGTGTCATGCCTGGACCTGGTCTGGGACCGCTACGTTGCTGATTCACTGAAAGGCAGTGCAAGATCAAAGCGTGGAAAAGGAGTGCGTAGACGGGTGGTTGGAGCAGCAGTTATACCTGGAAACTGGCAGAACTTCCTCCGAGTGGACACCAACAAGACAGAGCTGTTCAAGTTCCTATCAGAAGGAATCTTCAGGTGGTTTGACCAGGATGACAAGCAGCTGGTTATCACTGATGGAGAGGCAGTCCTGAGCAAGCCACCGCTGCGAGACCTGTCCTTGCTCGCCCCATGCAGCCACGAGGAAGCTGAGTCGAATGTTGTTGCATGCATCCCATGCAGCCAACCATGGTCACCACAAGATACTGATCGAGACAGTTGACACCGATGTTGTGGTGTTGGCTGTGTCAGTGGCCCAGAGACTGCAACCAGAAGATAAACATTTGGCACTGCGAAGAGTTTTCGGTACCTGGCAGCCCACGAAATAGCAGCTGGCCTAGGACCAGAGAAGGCACAGGCACTCTCAATGTTTCACGCTCTGACTGGGTGTGACATTGTATCTAGCTTTGCTGGACATGGTAAGAAGACTGCTTGGACAATCTGGACCATTCTGCCAGAACTTCAACGCACTGCTGAAGTTATCCTCTGCACCAAGTGGCATACCAGACGATATCATGCACACCATCAAGAGCTTCGTCATATTGCTCCATGACAGAAGCAGCACGTGCAATGACATTGACAAAGCCCGGAAGAAACTCTTCGTAAAGAAGAACAACGTGCAGCTAATCCCGCCAACCAAGGCAGCTCTGAAGGAGCATGTGAAGAGGGCGGCCTACCAAGGAGGCCATGTGTGGGGTCACACACTGCTACTAACGCCAGAGCTGCCTCCTCCATCCAGCTGGGGCTGGGTCAAGAATGATGAGGGGGTGTACGAGCCACACTGGACGAAGCTACTCAAAGCAGCCCACACCTACTATGAGCTAGTATCGTGCAAGTACAAGAAGAGCTGTCTGAAGCGTTGCAAGTGCAAAAAGGCCGCACTTGAATGCACAGCTTTCTGTGTGTGTGAGGGAGAGTGCTCACAAAATTGAGAGAATATTAACAGAGCAGACTGTGTCACTGATTCAGAACATTTAAATCAGACATCTCTCGATCAATTTCTATGAGTGAGATGTCGGTATTTATATCAATCAGACACAGCCCATGATTCGTTTGCCACCATGCTCAACAACCACTGACTTTACATAAGCGATGTTGGTATTCATATCAGCAGACGCAGCCCTTGATTAGTTTGCCACCATTCTCAACAACCAATTTCAATGAGTGAGATAGTCGTCCGGTACAACAAATAATTAGCAGCCATCTTGCAAAATGGCGGCTATCTTAAAACTTGAGGTGGCAACAGGTTATGTTTTTCTTAATTCAGCTTTTAAAAAATGTTCAAACCAATTTTAGTGAAATTATAGTAACCACTAGCGGCCATTTTTGGAAATTGGCTGCCACAGCCATCAGCGGCTGAATTTGAGATGGCCCAATATCCAAATCTGTTCATAATACGTTGGGCTACGAGTGTGCCAAATTTGGTGCTTTCCTCACAAAATGCACAATTGTAATGCTGAGTTGCCCCACTATAAATGTATTAATAACTAAAATTGTCCAGGTCTTTTTGGAAAAGCCTATATTTTCTTTACAGAAGTATATATATATATATATATATATATATATATATATATATATATATATATATATATATATATATATATATATATATATATATATATATATATATATATATATATATATATATTGTTGTGGTTGTGGAAATTCGCAAACCACCATTCAGGTCCCGTAGGTGAGATATCTCTGTAAGTACATGTGCAGTTAGCCCAAACCTGTTGTATAGAGGGAATTTATGTGATCCATCCGGGCTGTGATGCTTTGAGTTAGCCATTTTTTCTGTTCTATCTTTTATTTCAAACAAACAGCATCTCAACAACCACGCCATTCCCACCACAGCGCCAACCACACTACAACCATGCCACCTCCACCATCAACGCTACCACATCTTCGCCACTCGCCATTCAGCAGGCCCTGTGCGGTTACGATCTCCGGGCACAAACAGAAACCACGGCTATGCTCAGGGGTTTTCCCGCCTGTTTTTCCTGTCGAGGTTCTCCGCGCTCGGTGTGGAGGAGGAGCGATGCAGGGGTCAAAGGTGAGAAAGGGTGGGGGCCTCTTTTTGGGGGAATAATTCCCTGGCTCCACGCGAAGACTGACTCCCCCCGGCCCCCGCACGGCGCGGGGTGGAGGGAAAGCGAGAGGTCACGCCCCCCTTCGAGAAGCTTCTCCAAGAAGCTCGAAGAGAGGCGGGGGCGAAAACGGGGCGGAGCGAAGGGCGGAGCCCCGCGCTGCAAAAGGCGAACAGGACGGACCTTGAGGGTTGTTGGGTTGGTTGGTCGAGAGTTGGAGTGAGTGGTTAGTCGAGGGTTGGTCTTCATGGTCGTCTTCTGGCTCGAGTCGCGAGCTTGTGGTTCCTGCCTTGCTTCGTTGACCCGTGCGCGAGCGCGGAAAACAGCGCCGAACAAACCCTGTCCGTTTCCCCAAAACCCCGTCTGTACCGTCGAGTGGCCAACATGTGCAGGCGCGAGGCACGCAGGAGAGGACTCGCCTACCACGCTCGGGCACGGAGTCGCGGCCAGGCGGGACCCCGTCGACGGACGTCGGAGAGGGACTCGACACGCTCAGGGAAGTCGCGACTTCCATTTCTTTTGGGTTCTGTGTCAACGTGTGTGTGTGTGTGGTGCCAGTCTGGTGAAGTAAAACTGTGAAGTGTTGCCGTGTGTCGGTCTTATTCGGTAGTATCTCTGCGTCATTGTTTCTTTTGTTACATTTGCTTTTTGTGCATAATTGTTTTAATTGCTATATGTGTGCTCTCCGTGTGTCGTGTAAAGAAAGTGCTTGCATGTTGAATTGTTCCCCGTTTCGCTGTGTCCTTTCCTTCGTTTGAATCTCCATCTTGCTTCACTTAAAGGGTTGGTAGTGGGCTTAATACGCCCGATAATTAATCGGAACCGTCGAGGCCGACGATAACACCGCTCGGTTATCCCGATAGTACGGAACGGATCGCTTAAGCGGCCCGTGTCCGGAGTCGACCTGCGGCGAAGTGCGATCACCCGGTCTACCAGCCGCGTGGGTACTTAGGTAGGTCGAGTTTGGCGAACAACCCTATCCCACGCAGGTGGCCGATTGGCACGATCGTGGTGAGGCTGAAAGACGCACCTGTGACTGGCTCCCGGCGTTAGTCCGAGAGGGTCACGACAGAATTGTCCGTCCGGTGGACGACGTGCCGCGATTCGAGTCACGTGGCCGTTCGCACGCCGGCGGGCGCGAATTCGCAACAATATATATATATATATATATATATATATATATATATATATATATATATATATATATATATATATATATATATATATATATATATATATATATATATATATATATATATATATATATATATATATATATATATATATATATATATATATAGCCTGGTGTTGGCTTAGTGGTTAGGGTGGTGGCTTGGGATCCCAGGGTCCTGAGTTCAAGCCCCGTTGGCTGCTGAATTAACACCAGGGGGTTGACTCAGCCTGTCATCCTTCCGAGGTCGGCGAAATGAGTGCCGGTGTATGCCCCGGTTAGAATAGGTGTACCATATCCCTGTGTGTCGTAAGAGGCGATCAGGGTTGGCGTCAGGAAGGGCATCCGGCCATAAAACATTGCCTCAAGAAAAAGCCAAACCCCTGCACAGCAGGGAAAAATGGCTGTAAAAACGGTAATTTTAATTTTATTATATATATATATATATATATATATATATATATATATATATATATATATATATATATATATATATATATATCCACAATCCACATATATTATATCCATCCATCCAATGGGACCACACTGCACAGAGCATCAGTGCTGCTAAAGCAGTCTTCTCGGCTATTGGGCTCAATGCTGGATGGGTCCCCACTCCAACACAGGATACTCAAATGGCTCAATCATTCCAGCAAGCCAGTACTCCTTTTGCCAATCTCAGAAGAATGACAGGTTGAGTCAACTTCCACCTGGTATTAATTCAATGGCAGCAGGATTTGAACTCAGGACTCAAGGATCCCAAGCCCACCACTCTAACCATTAAGCCAACACCAGGTAGATTGGTAGATAGGTGTGTGTTTTTTTGTTATGTGGGACGGATTGATGGATAGAATGTGCTGGGAATACTGCACCTCGGTCCACGTGCTCGTGCAGCTTAGATATCCACCTGTTTCAGAGATCTGTCAAAGGTAAGTTGTATGTAATATGTGCACCCGATGTTGGCAGTGATTGTAACCTTGGAGCAGAATAGGGTAAGGTTGTACTGTGTGAAACCTCCTGTACAGGTGAGGCGAGGTGGAGGACTTGTCCATTTAAAGCACCTTTTTGTTAAATGCCACATCAGGGCTGTTTGGCCTATAGAAATGTGGGCCAGGATTGTGCAGTAAACTACAGAGGGCCCTGATTTGGGGTGGAACTATAATGAGGAGCCGCCCCTCATGGCGGGATGGCCTGAAAGCCGAAAAATAGTGCCACCCTCAGGCAGCAGGTGGCTAATTGTGGGACCAGTCACATGCTTTGAGGTAGTCCCAAAGGACTTGAAAGCCACACTAAGGGATGTGGGGAAAAAAGAGGGTAAGGGGAGGACACATGGAGTGGACAACGTGGATATTTTAAGTGAGAAAAGATAATTGGATAACACTGAAGAGGCAGAAAGGACAGAAATTTAGGGGAAAAAAAGAAGCATTACGAGAAACAACCTCAAGACTGGGAGAATTTTGCTCACTGGCTCTCCGGGGAGTAGGCCTCAGCTGCACAAAAAGAAATTTGACAATATAGCACAAGTTACGATTGAAAACAGAGAATTGGACAAAAACACAAATATCAACCAAGGGACAAAAATATAACAGAAAACTATGATGGATCCGGTTCAGAAAACTTAGCTTTAATTGAGGTGGAAGGAGCAGTTGCATAATTGACCTACAATAACTGGAGATGGCTGGAGCTCTCTCTATCTCCATCTCCATCTCCATCTCTCTCCTCCTCCAAACCCCTCTAAAATAATCTCTCCCTCATGGGCCCTCTTATCCCATTTAACTATCCAAGCTTCCCAGAGATCTAGGCACAACGATGAAGTGGCGTGACCTTACCTGGCTCGCTGGCGGAGTAGCTTGGTGCGGGTGTTTTCACCTATGATGCGCTGCCACCCTCCACTCTCACTCACCATTCGACTTTTGGCCTGTTCATGAGTGGGGCAAATCCTTACCAGCCTCACTGAAGAAGGCTTCTGGTGTTTGGCGAGGCGGTCACAGTTTTTCCCACTTCGTGAACGCCTCATAGCCTGGCAAAATGCTAAAAGAAACAGAGACAGATTTACAAAGGCGAGAACATAAGACGAAGGCTTACAAGGATGGTGATTTTTAGACATATACATTGGGGGGGGGTGGATGACGTAGTTCTAATATCCCGACTACATCACCACACTTTCTTTAAGACATTTATTTATTAGCTAACTAAACTATTCATATGAGGCAAAGTCAAAAGCTGTCACGAAGCAGATGAAAAGCAAAGCTACCAACCTGTATGTGCCATGGCATAGAATCAACCAGCCTCTGGAATTCTGCAGGAGGGATGCGGCACCATTCTTCCACAAGAAAGTCAATCAACTCACACCTGTTTGGAGGTGGAAAACACTGTCTCAGGTGTCGTTCCAGAATAACCCATAAATGCTCAATTGTGTTCAGATCAGGTGACTGAGTGGGCCATGACATATGGATAACGTCAATGTCATGCTGATCAAACCAATGGGTGACCACACGTGCTCTGTGGATGGGGGCATTGTCATCTTGGAAGACACCCATCCTGGCAGGAAAGAAATGCTTCAACGTGGGGTGACGATGATCACTCATTACGATTAAGTCGTGATTGGCAACTATGGCAGGAAAATGCACCCCACAACATTACAGAACCACCAGAACCCTTCATTGTTGGAACCAAGCACTCAGGGTTGTTGAGTTCTTTTGGATAGCGCCAATCTTGCACTCGTCCGTTTGTCAAGTACATCGTGAAGGATGATTCATTTTTACCATATCACATTTCACCACTGTTCGGTCGTCAATTGATCTGCAGTTGTTCGGCTGCTTTGCCTTGTACATCCAATTAATGCACGGATTTCAGGATCCTGGAGTATGCGCTTCCACCCACTGTTGCCCTTTGCTGATGATGTCTATCCCTCGGAGTTCCATGCCAACATCACCTTAGAAACCGTTGCTCTTGAAACATCAGCAAGTTGAGCTGTCTTTGTAATTGAAGCTCCTGCCAAACATGCCCCAACAATCACCACTCTTTCAAAGTCACTGAGGTTCTCCTCTTGCAGCCATGCTTGCCATAATTCGAGGCAACAAAGCCTGTGCAACATTTTTCAACATGACCCAAAGCATGCTGGGAAGTTATTTGCTTCATTAATACATGGACCACACCTGTGTGGAAGCCGTTGCTTTCAATACACTTGGTGTCCCTCATTTGCCCAGGTGGTTCCAGTTTTTTTTTGTCCACGACCTGTGTATTTATTCGGGTGTTTCAAAAAGAGTGATGCAACTTTAAATGTTTCTTTACAAAGAAACAGAACATGACCCAAACATTTCTTGAAAGCTTATGACGTTGTATTTGTTTTTTTTTTATCACGAATTGCTATTGCAGTAAGTCACTGCGACAGTTTGTGAGTGCCCAAGGTCTGAAATTGGCATTTCTGCAAAATCCTTCTCATTGACCTTCTCGATGTGTGCCCCTCACACGTGTTCAGATGTGTTATCGGATGTGTTCAGACAGGCATTGAAACGAGCTCCAAAGTTCTGTCCAACTTTCGTGTAGGTATAATACGGCACTGCATGGACGAAGTCTGACACTTACTGCTTCAGATCATCCAGTGTGGCAGGACATTTGGCAAAGACAGAGCCCTTGGCAGCCCCCCAGAACCAACAGTGCAGAGGGTTCAAGTCTGGGCTATGGGGTGCCCAGTCATGAGCAGTCAGGCCAGGTATGGGAGCATGTGCCAGAACAGCACGTCGCTGCGTCCACTTTCCGCCGGTACTCCAGGGGCCTCCGTCTGGCCTTCCCCCAGGCAGATGCCAGGCCCATCCCCATCTCCTTGAGATGCTGATCAACCTGCTGCAACCACGAGGCACGTGGTCGGCCCATTGGCCTCATCCACTCACGAGACTCCCTCGCTGAGAGAAACTGATGAGCAGGATCAGCGTCAGGAAAACGAGCCACATGTCCATACAGCCGCAACTGACGCTCACGGACCATGCAGGTAACAAATCTCATCCGAGTCTCTCTCAGCAACCGCTCGTTGGACACAAAATCTGACCAGCGATAGCCAAGGATTCTCCGAAGAGACCTGGTACCAAAGGAATTAAGTCTCCATCTCAGATCCTTGGTCAGAGACCAGAGTCCAAGTCTCGCATCCATAGAGCAAGACTGGAAGCACCAAGGACCTGAAGACTCGGACTTTCGTCCTCCTGCCCAGGTACCGGCAGTGGCACACCCTATGATCCAGTGAATCCATGACTCCCCAGGCCCGACCCAGACGTCAATTGACCTCTGACTCACAGCCAGCAGAGACATGAATATCACTGCCAAGGTAAGTGAATCTCTCCACGACCTCAACATCCTCACCACAAACAGACACAGACAGGACAGCAGCATCCAAGATGTCACCGAAAGCCTGGATCTTAGTTTTGACCCAAGAAACCCGTAATCCCAACGGCTCCGACTCCTCATTCAGCACCTCGAGGGCCCCCAAGAGGATGTCTAAAGTCTCCGCAAAGATGACTGCATCATCTGCGAAATCAAGGTCTGAGATCTTGACATTCCCAAATGATGCACCGCAGCTTGATCTTTCCGACATCCTCCCTAAAATCCAATCCATACAAGTGCTGAGAAGTGTGGGGGCCAGTACACACCCCTGACAAACTCCAGTAACAACTGGAAATAAGTCAGAGATGGTACCACTACACTTCACAGCACTCTCAGTACCAGAGTAGAGTTCAGGCATCAGATCGATCAGTTTTGGTGGCACCCCACGAAGACCAAGAATCCTCCAGAGGACATCCCGATTCACTGAACCGAACGCTTTAAAGAGATCAACATAGGCTGCAAGCAGCCCCTGCCGAAACTCTCGTCTGTGTTCGGTGAGGACACGAAGAGCAAGGATACGGTCAATCGTTGACCTGTTTGGTGTAAAGCCTGACTGCTCTGGACGCTGGTGCTCAAGCAGATGGTGGTGAACCCTATCAATAATTATCTGAGCAAAGACCTTGCCCGGCACTGAGAGCAGCGTCACCCCTCGGTAGTTGTTGCAGTCTTGGCGATCACCCTTCCCTTTCCAGAGAGGGACAACAAGGCCCCTCTTCCAGTCAGTTGGGATGATGCCTGTGTTCCAGGCAGAGCACAAAACTGCATGTAACGACACGAGTGCAGCATTTCCACCAGCCTTGAGAAGTTCAGCATGGATGCCACAGATCCCTGGAGCTTTACCCCTTTTCAATCAGTTCACCGCAGCCCGTGTTTCCACAAGCGAAGGTGGACCACAGTTGATTGGAGGGTCAGCAACAGGGATTGTAACACCCTTGACATCCAACTCGACAGTTGGGGGATCAGCCTGGTACAACCGCTCAAAGTAACCGACCCAGCGGGCCGTCACTTCAGACTCCTCTGTCAAGAGCCTACCACTCTCTGCTCTAACTGCAGTGCTCCGAGGGATGGGCTTGGATGAACGCAATGTGCGAATTCTCTGTAAGCGGGACGAGAATCACCTGTCCACAGGTGATGCTCTACCCCCTCACAGATTCCTCGCGCATAGGCCTCCTTGTCCACCCTCAGTGCACGTTCAGTTTTACGCCTCAGCTCCCTGAACAGCTCAGCTCAACCATTCAGCCTGGCCCTGCGACTCTGGTCAATGGTATCCAGTGTCCCTTGAGAGACAAAATTCTTCTTTGCCCTGCGGTGAGTTCCAAGACATCCACCGCAACATTAAGGATGGTGGTCTCGAAGGCACTCCACAACTCTTCAGGACCCCCCAAAGCACCCAGACACCCCAAATGTCCACTCAGCCTGTTCGCAAACTCCTCAGCTACTCTCTCCTCCTTGAGCTTGCCAACATCCAGCCGAGGCTGGGATGGTACCATTCTCCAGGATTTAAGGTGCAGCTTTAGAGTTGCTACAACAAGCCTGTGGTCAGTATTGAGGAACTGAGCACTCCGGTAGACCCTGCAGTTCTGGATCATCCTCCAGCGACCGTCAATGAGGACATGGTCAATCTCCTTTGCCACACCGCCAGTGTTGGAATACCAAGTCCAGCGATGAGCTTGTGGGTGCTGAAACCATGAACCAGCCACCCTAAGTCCATGACTTCTTGCAAAGTCAAGGAACTTAGTGCAATTCTGGTTCATAGTTCCTGACTCATGGGGACCAACACACGTCTCATAACCATCCCTATCAGTTCCAGTCGATGCATTGAAATCCCCCAAGGCTAGAAGTGTATCTCGTCTGGGGCACTGATCAACCACAGACTCGAGTGTGGCGTATAATGTGTCCTTCACGGTGAGGTCACTCGCCTCAGTCGGAGCATAAACAGAGACCAGGGAAATGACACCTAAGGAGTGACGAATCCTTAGTCTCGTAATACGCTCTTGACCAGTGTTACCTCAATTATCATTGGGGTCAGCTTATTGGACACAGCTACAGAAACTCCTTGAATATGGTAACCATCAGAGCGACCAGACCAATAGTAGGTGTGACCACCCACCATGATCTCGCCGCAATCCGGTCTCCGAACCTCAGAGAGAGCTGCAATACCGATGTCCAAATTCTTGAGCTCAGATGATAACAGAGACAGGTGATCATCCTCTCTTAGGGATAGGACATTCCAGGCACCCACCCGAAGGGACCACCTCAGGTTAACCCAAGGAGACCACCATCTGGTGGACGACACCTCAGCACCACTCCGACACTCTCTCCCGCAATCTGACCCAGGTATGTTACCCCGTGGCTTCCCTCCTTTCATTAAAGATTGGGGGTCCCGAAGGCTTTGCCCCAATCCAGTCATCCGGTGAGCTGCCCTGCGAAGGGAAGCTGCACAGGAGGTACTCCCACAGAGTGGGTTTTCAGATTTTTTTTGTTATTGTGTTTTTCGGAATGAAGGGTTTTTATGGTGGCCGGTGACATTGTCTCGGCCCTGTCTCATGTGGTTCCGTTGAAACCATGATCATGCTCCAGGTCTGCACCGATTGGCTATAGCTCAGATTAAAAAGACCACATGAGGACAGATTGCAGTGGGGAAGGTTCAAGAATGTCGGGAGGATGGAGAGCTTAGATATAGACACTTGGGTAGGGTGAGTCGATCTTTCTAAACATGTGACTCGACACCTTTTATTTATTTACAACAATTACATTATGCTTGTGCTAACATGCACTATGAAATAACTATACAAAAGTAGGTCCTGTTTTATCCTCTACTCACAAATACAACTCATTGCTTTGCTGAGGGGAATACTAAGAGAGGGGTGACAGAGAAGAGGGCGAGAAGGGAGAGGGAGGTGGGAGAGAGAGGGAGGTGGGAAAGAGAGGGAGGGGAGAGGGTGGAGAGAGAGGGGGGAGAGAGAGGGAGGAGGCGAGAGGGAGGGGGAGAGGGGAGGGGATACCGACTGAGGGGGGGGGGAGAGTCGGGAAAGGGAAGAGAGAGGAGAGGAGGGTTAGGGGAAAAGGAAAGGGGAGGTTTAGGGGGAGGAGGGTTAGCGGAGGAGGGAGCGGGAGTGGGGTGGAGAGAGTGAGGAGAGGGGAGTGGGATAGGGAGATTGAGGAGGTGAGGAAGTGTGGAGGGGGAGAGGGGGAGAGAGAGGAGGGAGGACAGAGTGAGCAGGGTGGGGGTGAGTGGGGTGGGGAGAGGAAGAGAGAGATAGAGAGTTGGGAGAGGAATGAGGGAGGGGGAGTATGGGAGGGGGTGAGAAAGTGTGGGAACTTGGAAGGGGGAGCAAGAAAGGGCAGGGGGGAGCGAAAGCAAGGCAACTTGTGCTGCCGGGAGGGAAAGCCCAAGTTTTGGCGAACTCCCTCTTGCCATGATCTTACCGTTGAGTAAGATAAGGCAAAATAGTAAGATAAGTAAGTAAGGCAAAAGCTCTTACCGTTGAGGACAAAAGAGACCGAGGTTTGGGGGATCGAGGACCGCATCGAATACAACAGCGTTGATGGGATTGAGAACCAAGCAGAGGATGGTAGCTTTGGTGAGGAAGAGGGCCATTCATATGGTGTCTGGAGTCACATGGATAATTTTGGAAGTGGCCTGGCCTTGCGGCATGTTGGGTCTTGCCGACCCCCTCATATTGAGAACAAAAACCCAAGTATTGGCGATTCCATTTTTGCCTAGTTCCACCTGCATGGGACCGAGTTTTGTGGGATCCAGGACCGTGCTGAATACAACAGCTTCGATGAAAGTGAGATCTGAGCCTGGGGCAGCAGCTTTGATGAGGGAGGGAAGTGTCTGTAGTTGCGCCGATTGACATGCGTTTGGGACGCGGCCTGGCAACTTGGCCTTGCCTTGCGGTTTTCTGGGTTTTGTCGACTCTATCCCATAAATTAAGGATGCTACTCAGGAATAATGAGACCGCAGAAAGAAGAGACCGAGACTGGAAATACCCCGGAGGCCACTTCAGGGACAGAGGTGGAAACGGAGCACGGATAAGCAGCCAGCTTGATCCATTAGTTATGTTTTCTTGCTGGGATGAACATCGATTCTTCAGGTCCAGGGAAGGCTTGTTTAGTCTCAGAGACTCGCAGTGAAGATGACGACCAGTGGCAGCGGCATGGACACATGCACGCACACATACATGAAACGTGATTTACACATACACATGCATGATTGTGATTTATATATGTATTATATTGTTATGGATTTCAGAATCAGATCCAACTAATGCAAACAACATTCAGGGCCTCAGACAGTTATTTCCAGAAATGCATGTCCAGGATAGACCCATCCCCTTGTCTGGTGGGATTCTAACTTTGATGCATTGGAGAAGTGTATAGAACAGATTCCCTTTCTTATGGGATGGCCTTTTTCTCTTTGAGACATGTTCATGCGAGAGATAGCCGGTAGCCCAACGGAGGCTCGTTCTACCGCCTTTCCATTGGGACACATTAGCTTGGAGGTGGACGATTTATTTACACTTTGGACTGGCAGGCCATTTGATGAAGCATACCGTGGGCTTTTACTGAACGGTTATTCTGACGGTCAAATACGGCTGTGGATCATTTACCTCACCCACGTATCTTTCATTGACGTTCGACACCCACCTCTTTCACCGACATTGACGTCCACCTTTTTCGATCAACGTTTGATGCCGCATTTGGCATGGCTGGCTCGTGTTTGTGTCGGGCTGAACGAGGAAGGGATGATCGCAAGATTGATGGTTGGTCACGTGCAGCGATGCGCCAACAGGCAAGGTGGATTTGGCTGAAGTCTGCTTGAGGCTCCGCCCAGACTGTTCGCCAATAAAAAGGATGTGAGCACCATCGCCTGACAGTTGGTGACAATTCCTGACAGCTGGGTGACGGTTCCTGACCAATGCTTACAGCTCCTTACAGCTTCTTACAGCTGTCCGTTGGTTACGGTTCCTGATAGCTCCTGACGGTGGGTGATGGTTGGACCGTTCCTGCTGGTTCTGCTCAGTACCTGCTCTTCGCGTACCTGATTCTTGGCGTCTCTGGTTCCTCGGTGTGACGACGTGACGTCGATTGGTGTTTGAGCATGTTTGCGGTTGAGTGCACGGCGAGGTGAGGCGTTGACAGTGGACCAAGGCTTCAACCTGTCCGTGCTTGTCCTTTCCTTCTATTGATTCAGCATTGTCCGAACCTCGATAGACTGGGAGGTAATTACCAAATTAATTAACCTGTCATAGTCGGCACGCACCAGCGGTGAATGCTCGGCCACCCTACTAATCCAACCTACTAAGATCTAATCAAAATAAGACTGGTGCATTGCCGAGGTCGCACTCCCCGTTCAGGAAGCCATGTGACCTCCAGTTAAATGGCAAAGTAGATGGTGGACACTGGAACTCGTGGTTAACTGATTGGCATTTGTGGTTGTAAAGCAACCCACCGTACCACAAAGTTAATTGTGAGCAGTGGCCCCAGGTCCGGCTCTTCCGGGGAGAAACGAGGATTAACTCCCTCATAATATACTCAGTACCCGTGGCCGCAACAATATATATTATATTCATACATATTGAGATGTTATCATACACGTATTATACATGTTGTTATATACACACAGGTTATACATGACATATTGGACATGTTACACACACACACACACACACACACACACACACACACACACACACACACACACACACACACACACACACACACACACACACACACACACACACTTTTATTGATAGTTTTTACCCGTGAATTATCACTGTACATAGCACTGAGTAGCGCATATGACTGACTTGCATATGTAATACCTCCTCGTTCACTTCACCTCACCACTTCGCTAATTCAGGACTGCCATGCCATAAAAAGATGTGTATGAATACCATCGGGCCACAGGACAAGTCTCTTTCTCAAAATATTACCCATCGCTTCGCTGAATATGGAGAAGGGGGTATATAGCTTCTTATTTTTAAGTATCATGGTGTTTTCAGAGCTGCGAGGCTCTTTCGACACCATACACGCAGACCTATCAGCGGTGAACGAAGGAACCTTTCGGTTATCCACAATACAGTTGTGGTCTCAGCGTCGCGAGGAGGCCACGAGGGATGGACTGCCTCGGGTTACTCACCAGACTCACCAGAATCGCAGACCATCGCACACGAATAACTGTGATGCAGTGGGTCACGAATCGATTGCAAATGCTAATAACTCGACCACATGACTTGGGGTCCTCTGTCTAATAAACTGATTACCTCATAGCCACGTGGTCTCATTACTGACGAACGCGCCCTCGATACATACTTGTGTTTGCAAGATTACCTGCAGGATCAGGTGCAGCCAAACGGAATTGCCAAGTACGTATCGGTTACAAAGCAAATCTTTTGGGAATAACATCCTGGCTAAAGGCCCTGTCACACCTTGATGATTTAGCCAGCGTATGCCTGACGTATGAAAAATTTGGCTAAAACGCTGGCACACGTCAAATACGTTATGGGTAAATTTGTATACGTTAAGAGCACGCTGGCATACGTCGTAGTACGCTGGCTTTTTTTTTGTAGTACGCTGGCATACATCTTTGCACGCTGGCATACGTCGTAGTACGCCGAGGTGTTAGACAAATTTTCCATGCTTGAAATTTTCCGATCTATGCCAGCGTACTACTCACACGTTCCGCATAACGCTGGCCATAACTTGTAGGCACGTTACACGATCGTTGACACACGTCCACACACGTTACTTGTAAGTTACTCATAAGTCGAAACACGTCCAGGTAATGGTTAGCGTCAGTGTTCCAGACTCTGTTTTTTTTTTTTTGTTTTTTTTTCTTCGGTATGACAGTGATGTTGACACTTCGATTTCTAGTGCCGTTATAATATAATATAATATAATTAATAGGCAGCCACTCAACGATTTAAATCATAACCTCACGAGAAATCGAAGTGTCAACATCACCATCATACCGAAGAAAAAAAAAAAAAAAAACACCAGGGAGTCTGGAACACTGACGCTAACCATTTCCTCGACATGTTTCGACTTATGAGTAACGTACAAGTAACGTGTGTGAACGATCGCGTAACGTTCCTCCAACTTATGGCCAGCGTATGCGGAACGTGTGTCATACGCCGAATACGTCGAGAAATTTTCAATGTGCTGAAAATTTCTTGATGTACTCGGTGTATGACGACGTATGCCAATGTACTACTATGAATGCCAGCGCGCTATTAACGTATACAAAACTTACCCATAACGTATTCAACGTGTGCCAGCTTGGTCCGGCAAATTTGTCATACGTCGGCATACGCTGGCTAAAACGTCAAGGTGTGACAGCGGCTTCGCACTTCGATGTCTAGTGCAGTTATGATTTGAATCGTCGAGCCGCAGCCTATGAATAGCCTATGCCACGTGATCATGGGCGATACGCTGCCGCGCTATGCATAAGTTAGACTATCGTTGGGCATAGGTTGTGAATGCCGACAACACGCTCAGCATTCGTTGGTATAAGTTATCTATATGTTATCGAAACGTTCTGTGTACGTTACTAATACGTTATGCATATGTCCAACACATTATTATATGCCCAAAACTTAAAAAAAAACATCAATAGTTCAGCGTACGCCAGCGTTTTACATACATTTGATGCCTTGCCATATGCTGGCTAAAACGTCAAGGTGTGACAGCCCCTTAAGCTCGGGTGCGAGCCATGCTGGATTGATGAAGGAAAATGCGAAAAGCTGGGAACATTTCTCCACACGGCGTTTATTTACAACCAAAGTGAGGAAAGGTATGTGGTACAGTGAATGAGATATATTGGTATGCACAGCAGGGAAAGCAAGGAATTCGTGGGGTGCGGCAAAAGACAAGCAATCTTACAAAAGCAGACACAGAGCAGAGTTATCCCATATATCTTCTGCACTCTTAACTTATGCAAGAACAGGCACCATCACTCACACACACACACACACACACACACACACACACACACACACACACACACACACACACACACACACACACACACACACACACGGAATATTAGATATGGCCCAGAGAGAAAGAAAGCAGGTGAGTGTAAACGTCCTCTCAATTACTGACATGTTCGGCAGACCAATGCAACCTAGAACACTTAGGGAGAGGTAGGTGGGAAGAATACTGATTATGTCTAAGACGTGGGAGGTGTGGCGGTGTGCAACATGGGGGGGTGCTGCGTCATGCAAGAGGAAGATGTGAATGTGAGTCAGGACATTCGCTCCTTCGGTTCAGCCCATGAAAGAATAGTTGAGCTTCGCCCGCATTAATGCTCTTATGCATCAATAGTAGATGAGGTAGATGGAAAGAAAGATGGAAGAAGAAGATGTACAAGGAGAAAGTCCCTATCTGGCTGTGTAAATGTCTGTAAGTGTAAATTTCTGTACCTGTTGGGGATTGCTCGAATGGAGCGGCCCCACCGTGCGGCAGTAGTATGTGACCCCCATCCCTGATTGGTTATGGGGACTCGCAGCGCCTTTCACTTTGTGCCAGCCAGCTCACTGACTGCCTGCTTGTCGATCCCGTCTAGTTCCGCGTTCCTTCGGTGGCAGCACCAACAGCCCCGAACATGAATGCAAGCAGCAGCAGTGACCAATGAGCAGAGCGAACGGGATGGACTCATGCAGGTGAGCAAGTTGACTGAACCACCCATGAGCAGGCTGACTGGAAGACCAACTGACCCAAAAGAGCGTGACCCCAAAAAAGAGCAGTGACTCTACTCTGCCCTTTTTATGAGCCCGGGCGAAGGGAGGGGCTGAGGACCGGATCTCGATGGACCACAGGCAAATCCCGCTGCCAGAGTGGGCCACGGCGGCCATAGCCACACACTGCCTAGTGACACACTATCTTATGGAGGTTTGAATTAAGATGGCAGAGCAGAAGGGATGACAGCCTTTCTTCAATAGATAAGTAAATATGCTTAGTTATAAGAATCACAGATTTCATTAAATTTTCAGATTCCTCTCCAGATTGACTTATTTAGTCCACGAGATTCCATCCATCCAATGGGACCATACTCTGCACAGAGCGTTGATACTCAAATTCAAAGCCAATCCATAATACTGTTGTGGTTACCAAATTCGCAAACCACCATTCAGGTCCCTTAGGTGAGGTATCTCGGTAAGTATATGTGTAGTTAGGCCCAAACCCGTTGTCTAGTGGGAATACATGTCATTTATGCGTGCTGCGACTCTTCAGGATAGCCGTTTTTCTTTTACTATCTTTATTTTGGACCAACCGCCATTGTTACCACCACCAACCACAACATCAACCACCCACCGCGGCGCCGCTTCACGTCACACCTCGCAACCGTCGCATCGCCACCGTTCTTGCGCTGCTTGTGGGTACCGGTGTTGGACTCGTGCAGGGCGCGCGCCGAACAGCGTGTACAAAACCACGGATTTTCCGCTTCAAAAACGGATCAAAAACGACACACGCCCACTTTTGTTCCGTCCAATCGGTGAGCGAGGGGCGATTTGGCCCCGCCTCCAGGGCGTTGGAGGGCGATCGCTATATGCAAATTTATGGATCAAAATGCATTCACGCCCACTTTTTCTCGGGCCAATGGGGAGCGAGGTGAAAGGTCGAAGGCAGGGGGTCAAAGGCGAAGCCACGGGGCTTATATAAGCGACCGCGTTCGTCAGTCAAGTGAGTTAAGACTTCGCAGTCGGTGGAGTTGGGAAGAAGAAGAAGAAGAAGAAGAAGCAAGAAGGAGTTGGTCGTCGTCGTGTGCGTTGGAGTCGGAGCGAAGGGGACGGAGCTGTGGAGAGGCGGCGAGGGCAGACGAGGGGGTGCTCGCGTCGTGCCGGGAGCTGCACACCAGGGAGGCCGACGGCGCGACCTGGTCGAGGTGGAGACGCTCGTCGCGGGACTCGAGGCAGAGTAGAAATCCTCCTTTCCCCCGAGCATCAGCAACCCCCTCCTGTTTCCCCCCCCCGCGCTGAGATAGTGCGACCAAGGGGGCCCCTTTCCCACCCCCTACCAGACACTGTCCGCGAGGCCCGCGGAGTTGAGGCACCATCGCCGCTCCGCGTCTCATCACCAGACGGGTAGGCCCGACCCGGTCTCGGCCTCAGGCCCGCCTCATCTTTGAGGGTGTTCTTTTTCTTGGTTTTGGGTATGTGTTGTCGGCGCCGTCTGTGAAGTAAAATTGTATAAGTGTTGCCGTGTGCTCGCGTAGTCGGTATTAGATCTGCATTGTCGCATTTGCTTTAAGTGTAAAATTGCATTGTTTCTTCTTCTTTTCTATGTGCTTTTGGTGGAATTGAATATGTGTGCTTTCCGTTCATCGTGAATAAATGTGCTTTGTGTTGAACTGTTTCCCGCTTCGCTTCGTCATTTCTTTCATTGAATCCTCATCTTGCTTCACGTAAAGGGTTGGTAGTGGGCTGAATACGCCCGATAATTAATTGAACCGTCGAGGCCGACGATAACACCGCTCGGTTATCCCGATAGTACGGAACGGGTCGCTTAAGTGGCCCGTGTCCGAAGTCGACCTGCGGTGAGGTGCGATCGCCCGGTCTACCCTCCGTGTGGGTACTTAGGTAGGTCGAATTTGGCGAGCAACCCTATCCCACGCGGGGGCCGATTGGCTCGATCGCGGTGAGACCGAAAGGTCCACCCGTGACTGGTTCCCGGCGTTAGTCCGAGAGGGTCACGACTGGATTGTCCGTCCGGTGGGCGACGTGCCGCGATTCGAGTTAAGTGGCCGTCAGCACGCCGGCGGGCGCGGAATCCGTAACACTGGTGTCAGGTCGTGCGATACAAATCCATCGCCCTCCTCGCGGCACTGGTATCGGAAAACAGGAAAACGGGCTCTCCTGTCTCCAGCTAAATTCACGGGAATCGGTCCAGGGGTGAGAGAAGCGACCCCCGATTCCCTCCAAATTACGAGCGAGCTAAATTAACCCTTCACGAGAAGCAAGATGGCGTCTCAAGGCGAGCGGGAGCCGGGGGTATTAGAAATGGATGCAGAATGTGCAGGATCCATGGCTCAGGATGGAATCCCCGTGCAGGAAATGTTGATTGTGCAGGAACATGAACTCCCCTAACTGAGCCCAGAGCCCCAAATGGGTGCGGCAGCGGCCGCGGCGTATGACACCTCCCCTCCCCCTTTCCACCAAAACCCTTCCCCAACCCCTGCCGAAACGGCTCACCCAAGCGCACTGAACATGGCCCAGCTATGCGCCATGCTGGCGGAAACGACAGCGAACATAATCAAGCAAATGAACGAAAAGATGGATACATACACAAATGAATTTATAAAAGGAATGAACAAACATATGGATGCGAGTACACAGCAAATGAAAAAAGAAATGAAAGAGCTCCGGGGTGAGACGCAGAACATGGGCCGATGCCTGCAGGCGGGCATGAAGGCCGTGACCAGGGAGCTGGGAATGGCGACTCCACGTGTGGGAGCGAACGAGCTGGAAGGGGGTGCAACGGCTGACAGGCCCGCGGTGGAGGCGGGTAAAAAAATAATTCGGGGGGCGTGTTGGGCGAGGGTCGTGACAGAGGAATCGACGGTGACCAAGAGGGAAAAATTAAATGGGGAGACCAAAACGTGTGAGACGAGACACGAGGTGACGACGACAGAAACTTATAAATGTATAGAGACACGGGAGACAGAAAAAATAGAGGAGAGACAACACGATGAAGACGGGGTAAGTGACGCACACACACACACGGAGGTAGTGGAGGATAGTGAGGTTGAGCTCGCGGAGCGTGTGGGGACCCAGTGCGAGCACCTGGATGGCCTCCTCCAGGAACGAGGGGAGGGAGTATGCCCCCTTGAGGCGAGTCACGACCAGGTGAGTTCGGTCGTGCTTTGCGAGGTTGAGGGGACGGGTGCTGTGAACGGGTGCACGGAGAGCTTGGGGGGTATAGAGGCCCCGGAGACCCTTGTGGGGACACGAATCCCCAGTGTGGTTGTCCCTGTGTGTGTGGTGCAAAATGTGAGTGCGTCCCCGTGTGTGGAAGCGACCCCGTGTGTGAGTGGTGTGGTGGCGAGTGTGCCGGAGTGCGTGCTTCCCAGCACGCCGTGTGTAAAAGGGGCACCGCAAGTGGATGAGGCACCGTGTGTGGAAGAGGCCGTGTGTGTGAGTGAAACGGCCAGTGTGGATGAGGAACCGCGGTTGAGTTCTCCCGCGTGTGTGAGTGAGGCACCGCGGGTGAGTGCCCCCGCGTGTGTAAGTAGTATGGTTTGTGTGAGTAGTGAGGCACGCGTGAGTGAACGGCCGTGTGCAAGGTCGCTGTGTGCAAGAGAGACCGTGTGTGTGAGAGAGCGGTATGAAAGGGAGATGTCGGTTGGCATGCGGGAGCACGCAGCCGCGTCTCCCAGGGTGAATGTGATGGAATGGAGTGTGAGCGTCGTGACACGCGGGAGTGCGTGTGTGGAATGGAGACGGAGACGGCGACATGAGAAGAAAGAAAGCCGAGTAGCGGCTGTGGTTGTTTCGGGGACCGTGCCGGGTTCACCCAGCAGTGAGCACGAGGTCCGTGCTGTGCAACGCACGAGACCGCCACGTGCTCGCTTGCGAGAGTGAAGTCCCGGTCCGGAAACGCACGCGGTGGATTTGCCGCTCCCGCAGAGGCGCAGGGCTCTCAGAGCCTTGCAACGAGTTCACGAGCCCAGTAGGAAGGGAGGAAATCCCCCCCTGGGAAATTGATTAATGGAATTATTTGAGGACATGGACAGACTTGTGAATGTGTAGAGGGGACGTAGCTTAGCTCCGTAGTGTTAAAAGGAATGTGCTATAGTGTAAGGGACGACGTGGGAGCACGAGTTAGTTAGGGGGTGCAGATAGAAGGATGGCAGAGTTCAGTGGTGTGTGTGTTGAAGAGTTGGTGAGTGAAGTGGAAGCATGTGCTTGGTGAGTGAGTGAGGCCAGCGGGTCTGTGTGTATGGAGTGAATGGGGAATGCATGGTGCGATGAGTGATTGGGGGGAGGAGTGACTCCCGCCCAAGGGACCCCGGGGTCAGTGTAGAGTGAGTTAGCTGGGTTAGTCAAATTGAAAAATGGAGGTCGTTTTGTTGTTGGTGTGAAAGTAGGCTCGAGACCCATTTGGAGGGGTGCAGGAGCCCTGTTGACGGGCTTGGGAGCGTGGCTGCGAAAGGTGAGTATCGCTGAGTGGGTACCCCGGGCACCAGGCTAGTCGGCCGCGGTAGGCCATGGGCCCATGGGGGGCCGGGATAGAGTAGTGGGCACGGGTGCGCCTGCTTGGTGCGGGGGCCCGGGGCGCCATTAGCCGCGTGGGCAGTGTTGTGGGCACGGGTGACCCTCGGAAAGGGGCCCGGGAGGCCGGCCTGCCACGTGTGCGTTTCAGGGGAGGTGCCATGGGGGGCACTCCCTGGTGTTAGGGAGCTGGTAGGCTCGGAGGCAGTGTAGTGCCCGGGGGTGCCATAGCGGGAGAATCGGCAGAGGGTCGTGCCTGCCAAAGGGAGCCACGTGTCCCAGCCAGGAGACCGTGTGAGGGCACGGAGAGAAAATTGGGGGGCGAGGCCCGAAATTGTGAGGACACCAACATAGGCGACGGGAATCTGGGTTGTTAGAACCAATAGTTTAAGCGAGAGGCGCTTGTTGAAAGCCCCGGGGTAGTTTAACTGTTAAATGGAGTGGGTAAATTAGGAGATGTACCCCTCCGCACCATCCATCCCCTCGCTCTCGTTGTGGGCCGCTGGACCCACTGTGGGTTAGATCGCTGAACTCTGGGGAGGCCATTCTGAGGCTTCGTTGGGCCTCGACACAGGACGCAAGCTCTCCCTTATTCCCCTCCGGGAAGGGAACGTAGGGGTTGGGAGTAGGCTAGGTGACAGAATAGGTTAGCCGAACAAGGACGATAAAGGGGGTTAGGGGACGATTTATAGTGGGGAGTTTAAAAAAAAAAAAATTAAGTTGGGGCTAAATTGGGGTTTGACAAATTAAGGGAGTGGGTATGTACAGTGACAGGCAAAGGCGATAGGTGGGAGGGAGACAGATAGGTAGGTCCGAGCCCGCCTTCCAAGTGGCCAACACCACCGCACTCCCTCCACCAACCTCCACTGAACGGCAAAGGCTGGTCAACTTCATCGGCTGGCCGTGTTTTACTTCAAGGCAGAGGCCGGCCAACTTCATCGGCAGCTGTTGTGTTGCTGCAAGGCCTGTGCCGGCCGGATCATCTGCAGCTGTGGTACTTCAAGTCCTGTGCCGGCCAGTTCATCTGCCGGCTGTGTTTGCCTGCCGCGGCCTTGTTCAACAGGCTGTGTTTGCCTGCTGCCTTTGCCATGCCATGCCCACTGCCCACGTTCACCAGCCCCGTTCAATTTTGCTTTGCCCCCCCCCCCCCTGTTCATTTCCATGTGCGCCAGGATCCGCAAGGCAACAGTTTGCAAGCTGCAAGAACTGCCCTGTTGGCAGCTACAACACGGGCCTGCAGTGGCGGCCCGTGCACCGTGTTTGCATTCAGTGCATCCGTTCATCCATCCATTCGTTGTGCTCATTGCGTGTGCCACTTGAGCTGGCACGGAGACTACGTTTGTGCAGCCCATGCACCGTTGTGGTTCACTGCGTTCAGTTCAAAAAGGAAGGCCTTGGACTGCGTGTGAGCAGCCAGCCACGTTCCCTGTCACCTGCATTGTTTTGAGCCAGAGACTGCATGCGAGCAGCCTGGCTCCCTGCTAACTGCTTTTCTTTTGCAGAGTTCATTGATCCTGGGCCATGGTTTAGTGTAAAATTTGTAAGTTAAGGTTAAGATGTACTGTACATATGAGTGCGCCCCCGGCATGTCTGTCTTAGCGCCGGCAATTTTATTTAAGTCGTCCGTGTGAGTGAGTTTGTTTCGGTAGTTACGCAGCCCTCAGGTTATTTATTTTGGGGACACGAATACCATGAATGTCGCACTCAGGGATCCGTAGGTAAAATGTACGAGGGGAAAACTACACATGATGGCACACGAAAATTTGACGACTCGGGACGAGTCTGTAAAAAGGGGAGGGGGTAGTGTTGTGGTTACCAAATTCGCAAACCACCATTCAGGTCCCTTAGGTGAGGTATCTCGGTAAGTATATGTGTAGTTAGGCCCAAACCCGTTGTCTAGTGGGAATACATGTCATTTATGCGTGCTGCGACTCTTCAGGATAGCCGTTTTTCTTTTACTATCTTTATTTTGGACCAACCGCCATTGTTACCACCACCAACCACAACATCAACCACCCACCGCGGCGCCGCTTCACGTCACACCTCGCAACCGTCGCATCGCCACCGTTCTTGCGCCGCTTGTGGGTACCGGTGTTGGACTCGTGCAGGGCGCGCGCCGAACAGCGTGTACAAAACCACGGATTTTCCGCTTCAAAAACGGATCAAAAACGACACACGCCCACTTTTGTTCCGTCCAATCGGTGAGCGAGGGGCGATTTGGCCCCGCCTCCAGGGCGTTGGAGGGCGATCGCTATATGCAAATTTATGGATCAAAAAGCATTCACGCCCACTTTTTCTCGGGCCAATGGGGAGCGAGGTGAAAGGTCGAAGGCAGGGGGTCAAAGGCGAAGCCACGGGGCTTATATAAGCGACCGCGTTCGTCAGTCAAGTGAGTAAAGACTTCGCAGTCGGTGGAGTTGGGAAGAAGAAGCAAGAAGGAGTTGGTCGTCGTCGTGTGCGTTGGAGTCGGAGCGAAGGGGACGGAGCTGTGGAGAGGCGGCGATGGCAGACGAGGGGGTGCTCGCGTCGTGCGGGGAGCTGCACACCAGGGAGGCTGACGGCGTGACCTGGTCGAGGTGGAGACGCTCGTCGCGGGACTCGAGGCAGAGTGGAAATCCTCCTTTCCCCCGAGCATCAGCAACCCCCTCCTGTTTCCCCCCGCGCTGAGATAGTGCGACCAAGGGGGCCCCTTTCCCACCCCCTACCAGACACTGTCCGCGAGGCCCGCGGAGTTGAGGCACCATCGCCGCTCCGCGTCTCATCACCAGACGGGTAGGCCCGACCCGGTCTCGGCCTCAGGCCCGCCTCATCTTTGAGGGTGTTCTTTTTCTTGGTTTTGGGTATGTGTTGTCGGCGCCGTCTGTGAAGTAAAATTGTATAAGTGTTGCCGTGTGCTCGCGAAGTCGGTATTAGATCTGCATTGTCGCATTTGCTTTTTGTGTAAAATTGCATTGTTTCTTCTTCTTTTCTATGTGCTTTTGGTGGAATTGAATATGTGTGCTTTCCGTTCATCGCGAATAAATGTGCTTTGTGTTGAACTGTTTCCCGCTTCGCTTCGTCATTTCTTTCATTGAATCCTCATCTTGCTTCACGTAAAGGGTTGGTAGTGGGCTGAATACGCCCGATAATTAATCGAACCGTCGATTTTGACAGATTTTGACACTTAGCCTCCAGATTTTGACACTTATTTATGACACAAGAACCGATCCTCAAATCCGAACCCAGATTTTGATTATCTTGCCAAAACGAAGTTTTGCAAGATATGTTAGTCAGCTTGTATGTTTTTTTTTGTTTGTTTTTTTTTGTTTTTTTTTTGTTTGTCTGTAATCACGTATAAAAAATTCTGCAGAGCACAGTTATCATTGGAAATTTTTGTAACTTCGCATATCAGAGGCCTATAGAGGTCCCTTTCAGCGCATAAAATTTTGAAGGTCAAGGTCAAAGGTCAAGGTCACTTTGTCGCAAATCAGGGGAGTCGACGAAACCCTTATTTTTTGAGTAATTTTGATCGGATCGTCTTCAAACTTCATGGGAATATAGTTCATGGTCTGGCGCTCAGCTGATTAATTTTTGGTGGCGATTGGCCTTGACCTTCATGGTTAGCGCCTGAGGTAAAACATATTTGACCCCAAGGTCAAATTTTCAAGTTTTAGGAACCATATCATGTAGTACCTCAAATTGAACACCTCGATGAGTGCTTTCTAGATATGTCAAGCTTGAGACATTATGATGTCATTTGGTGACGTTATGAGGCAAAAGCATATTTTTCATGGTTACTCTGTAGAACGATTCTCATCGGAATCTCTCGTAGGCAGATATTCCTCAAGGAGTCGCTCCTGGTGGATAGCAGCTCTGTTCACCTCAGTGTGACTTTAAAGAAGTCACACGTGGTCACCTTTTGGCAAGATACGGGTCACCCTGTGGGTGACATTGGTTTTTTTTATACTTTAATTAGTCCATGAGAGGTGATTGTGGTTCCAAGGCAAGGCATTTTTGAGCAGACCGAACAAAATGGCAGCTTACGAACCCAGTGATGTGACAGAGGGCTGACAAAGATAGTGTGCTGCCATTTCTGTAAGGCTTATTTTGGTTATTTGTGATGTGCACCCTGTAAATTATCTTCAAAAAGGGTGTATAAGTTTACCCAAACACCAAGTTTTCACTCGTGCACTCCCTGGAGTTTTCTTTGTATGCATGCAAAGTTTTAGGTCGCGAGGTTTCAATGTTTTGGAGTTATGGAGGACACACACACACACACTGACATTTATTGTTATAAATATACGATCTGTAACAATATGTATGTATGTATGTATGTATGTACATATGTTTGTATGTATGTATGTATGTATGTATGTATATATATATATGTATGTATGCATATTTACAATGTAAAACACAATGTGTGTTTGTGTGATGTCTGTCCCCCTTCAAAAGGACGATTCAAGAAAGGTATTAAAGGCCAATGTTTTAACACGACTGTGTGTTCACTATGGTCTATTTTTTCAGGATAAAAAAACTCGAAAAACATTTTCCATTAAAGAGTAATTATGTCTCT
The DNA here is from genome assembly GCF_056783735.1 of Eptatretus burgeri. Lineage (NCBI taxonomy): Eukaryota > Metazoa > Chordata > Myxini > Myxiniformes > Myxinidae > Eptatretus > Eptatretus burgeri. The sequence continues at coordinate 123,598,163 of NC_140964.1, read as the reverse complement.
TCTTTTGGAAATGGAGATGGTGACTTGCAACCGCGCCTCAATGGTGATGTGCAGAAACGTTTAAAAAAACAAACAAAAAAAAAAATACAAGGGACAGGGAGGTGAAATTAGCTGTACACGATGTGTAACACACGCAGTGTAAAGTGAGTGTTCATTTACATATGTCCGATGCCTGATAAATAAAGAACATTTCAGCACACCTGACGCTAGGCCGAGGCTTCAGACTTTACGAGGCTGTACCCTCAAAATGAAAGGTCCCAGAAGATAAAGAAAACAGGGTAACATTTATACATGTAGTGTTTTAAAATAACGCTTCTTCTTTCTACAAAACATCATGCCTTGCAGTCTCTGAATATTTCAAATAAAATAATTCCAACCCGTCATTTTTTTATGGCCTTTTATGCTCATATATTATATGTGTGGGACATCCTGCAACAAAAAGACATAAAATACAGTGTGAATAACGTTGAATTTAAAAAGTGTTAAATGTATTTTCATTGAATTCAACATTGTACAAGTATTTCCTGGACTGTTGTTACCTCCACCACCGAAGGTGGAAGGAGGTTATGTTTTCACCCCTCTGTGTCTATTTGTTTGTCTGTTGGATATCTGTGTGTAGGATATCTCAAAAAGTTGCAGACAGATTCGGATGAAACGAGGTGGACATGTTGAGTGTGTGACAAGGATGAATTGATTCGATTGTGATGAAGATCCGGATCCGGATCAGACGACTAAAATTTTTAAGTGATTCTTCACCATTGAGAGATCAGGCCAAAAATGATATACAGTATAGCACGATATCCCAAAAAGTTGCAGATGGATTCAGATGAAACTTGGTGGACATGTTGAATGTGTGGCAAGGATGAATTGATTCGATTTTGGTGAAGATCCAAATCCGGATCCAACGATGAGAATTATTTAATTTATAAAGTGATTCCTCACCATTGAGAGATCGGGCCAAAAATGATACAGCACTGTATAGCATGATATGTCAAAAATGTATCGGGTCTGTTATGTTCTCATGGATGAGCCATTACGTGGCAGAGGTATGCGCTCTCCTGAGTGTCCTTCGAGATGGAAATTAATACATTCATAGAGTCATTATTTTTTTTTAATCTCTCATCATTTTTATAACCCCCTGTTTTTGAGCAGCTTCAGATGGAATGGCTGTTCTTTTTTAAGTCGAGCCTTTTATTTTTGCCTTGGGGGCCTTACACCTCCCAACCTTTTGTTGCACCATAAAACACATCTTTTCAACATTGTCGAGAATAAATGTCTCGCCGACCAGAATTCTGTAAAAGCAAAGGTGTTTTCCAAGTGCTTAAATTTTGCCATGAATTAACTTTTGAACACAGTTTTAACTCTTAACAATACTTGATTAACATTTTATTTTTATTCTATAATGCACACATTTGCTTTCTACATTGCTCCGTCAATCCATTTATTCGTGATATCTATTTATTTTAACTAGCCTCGGCTGTCACCGTTGATTCAAGGCAGATCTTGCTTTTACAAAGCTTGTAGAGCGAGTCGCTAGATCTGAAGGTACCAAGCCCATTGTCCGCAGGCTGAGCTTTGGAGACCAGAAATAGAAAAAGTGTTCCACGTGAAATGCCATGGAAATTTGTCCCAAGAGAAACAAACGCAAGTGCTTTCACGTGCACGCAGCATATGGTGATTGGTTTTATGAAACCGGTGTTTGGAAAACTGTCAAAATGACATTGCAACACTTCGCGTGGTTGTTTGGACAATCTTCGAAAATATCCCTCTTCTAATGTATCTCTTACCTGTGGGTGTCATGGGTGGTTTCATTAAAATAGGTTTAAAAAAAAACAAAAAAACATTACTTTCAGCAAGTTTGTTTTCTGATTTCAGAAATATGCAGCTATATTTTACAGATTTCAATGCCAATACAGTGGGTTCCTGATGTTGAAAGTGAAAAATACGTTTGTCTTTGCCTGCCGAGAGACCTGATGAAACATGTTTTTACATCCTTCCTTGGGGGCATTAAGGGTGTATCCTTGCTTGTCATTGTGGCAGTACAGATGGATCGGCATATTGTTGCAATTACAGTGTTTTTTTTTTAGTCAGCACCGTGACTTTCATGGCATGCAGTGTTGCGTGCATCGACAATGTCACAGCCAAATGTCTGTGCATCTTTCAGAGGGTGGAGTCTTTGCACTAAACCGTGAGAACACCATCTTGAGTCCTAACCTTGTAAACTGCATTGTTTCTCCCACCCTTCTTCAATCTGAAAGCCATGCAACAGTCCTGCTGACAATGCAGGCTGACTTGTCAGAGACTTACAATATCTTTGTTTGATAATTTTTGAATTGTCTTTTTCATAATCACAAAAGACATTCGTTTGTTCCTACCACACATACATATCATATCCACGTCTTTCACTTTGGAATTTTTTTTTCATCCGTTTTTATTCAAAGATAATTTCCTCTATAAATTTGTATCAAGAAATGAAATGTTGATGGGACAGATATTTTGGTGATCGATATATTAAGTACAATAAATTGGAAGAAATTGGTTGGGAGGAAAATCCAAATAACGAGCTGTCTGTGGAGCAAATATGAGAAGGTGGTGGGCTGGGGCAGTGGTGGGGGGCAGGGGTCAACATTCCATAATTTCGTGAATATAGATGCCATCATCATCGGTTAGCTCCTTTTCGAGAATGACTTCACAAGGAAAGTTCAGTTTGTCTGAAGGGGCAGTTGTGCACAAGCACACTCATGGGAAATTACACCGATGCATCAGGCCACACCTCTCCCATCGTGATGGCAAACAAATACTTTTGGTGAGTGATGTGCTGGTGGTACTTCTCGAGCACGTTCAAGGCAATGGCTTATTTTGGCTTCTGTCGCAGAAGATCCATGCTGCATGACACACACCATGCATGCCTGTCCTTAACCTTCTGTTCCCATTTCTGGATATCTATGCCAGCCAGTGGCTCTAGGATGTCTCTTTGTACATTGGGAGAGTTTGTGTGGGCTGCAAAGGCTTTTCAGGGTACCATAGAAAAGAATTACAATGATTAATTTGCTGTGTGATGGATTTGCTTGCAACGTCATCCATTATGGAGACTTTTCTACCTGGTTTGAAATGAGAAGCGAACGGAAGCAAGTACGCATGTTGTCACCCATGTAGTTTCTGATTGTGATTGACTGGGTAATGAGACAGGCAATGGAAGGAAAACAGATCGGTGTCAAGTGGATAAATGAAACCCGATTTGGAAGATCTTGATAATGCTGATGGCCGGTATTTGGTATCAGAAGTGTATGACGATGTGAAAATACAAACAAAAAGAGTTTGTAGGAGCATGAAGAAGATGGGTTTGAATGAAGGTGAACTTGGGGTGGGGAAGACAAAGACAATGAGGATAAATACTGATGATAAAAGGAAGATTGTAATTGATGGAGAAGTCGAGGAAGTTGATAAGTTCATTTATCTCATTTCTGTTATCAATAAACAAAGGGGTAGTGAAAGTGATCTATTAACAATAATTACAAACCTCAAGCAATGTTTAACTCTTTATCAAAGATATGGAGTTTCAGACAATTATCACTAAAAACTAAGATTAAACTATTAAATTCCTATGTCAAATTGGTGTTGTTATATGGCATATAAACATGGAAAACGAGCAAGGTACTGCAACACAAACGGACAGTCTTCCACCATGGATGTTTAAGAAGGATTTCAAAGATTTTCTGGCCGAATAGGGTATGAAATGATGAAACAAGGAGGAGGGCTGGAGAAAGAGATATTGTGGCACAGACCAAGGAAAGAAGATAGTGATGGGTAGGACATATAATGAGAGAGCAAAACGGACAGTGACTAAAGAAGCTATGTTTTGGACACCAGTGGGGAAAAGGAAGAGGGGGAGACCAAGAAATGCATGCAGGAGAATTGCTGAAAATGAACTTCCATTGGAAAGGGGAATTGCTCTTAAGTGTGCAGAGAGGATTGCTCAAGACTGAATGAGGTGGAGGAATCTCGTTGCAGCCCTTTGTGCTAAAAAGCATGACAGGTCCGAGGAGACGAAGTATACATACGTACGTAAGCAGATGCTCTCTACTTTCATTATTAACCTCTGGATGGTTTTGTCAATGATCTATATCTTTGGAGGAATAGGGGCACAAGATGGCTTTTCAAATGATTTAGACAGGAGCTGAAACAGGAAGTTTGTGTTCATCACTGGATCCAGGGCTGCATTAACCGCAGTTAATAAGGCTATACATTGCCTGAGGCTCTCAAAATGTTTTGGTCCTCAAATTTTCAAATCTCGTGTTTTTTTTCTTCCAGGTTTTGTGCATTGATGATTGATAAACCAGTATGTCTCAGTAAGGAGGCTGGCAAAAACTAAAAGAAAGAGGCCTTCATCACAGTCACTGATGAACTGAAGAGTGCATTCGATCACCGGATCAAGATGTATGCTGATCTTGACAACCCGATAGACTTTACAAAATAATGTAATCAACTTGAGGAATTCACATCCTTCTCGGATAGTGATAGAAAAGACAATGATTGTCATTGAATCCAACGTGATGAAATGTTTCCCAAATGTTGAAAATGCATTAGGACTGTGACTGTCTCTGATGATCAGTAACTGTAACATGTAACAATCCTTGTCTCCTAAAAAAAAAAAAAAGGTTAAAAATGTGCTCCGATCAACCATGACTCAACAGCATCCCCCTGCTTTGTCCGTCTTGAGGATCAAGAAGGAAATTGTCAGGTCTTTGAATTACAGCATCATTCATGAATTTTCAAAAGTTAAAGTGAGAAGGAAAACGATTTTGTCTTCAGGGAAAGTAAAGTGAAAAGTAAGGGAGGATGGACATTATCACCATCTTTGTGCTGTTGATCAGCATTTTGGAGTTTTGGAAATTTATGTTTGACTCAATAAGTTTGATGAATTTTTATGCAGTATGTAAGACCTACTTAAGTACTCAATCAAGCACTCCAAAGAAACGGTTGATAAGGAACAGCTGGCTTGGCAAGCGATAGCAAGCCGATTGGCAATTGGCCATACCCGCAGAAACCAAATAAACATCACTGATTTCTTAACATTTTTCAGATATCATTCCAGATTTCAACAGTTATTTAGTCCACGTGATCTGATCCTCAAAACAGCAATTATATTTCAATTATTTACTTTAATTATGCCTGGTGTTGGCTTAATGGTTGCGGTGGTGGGCTTGGGATCCTTGGATCCAGAGTTCAAATCCCACCCTGCTGTTGAATTAATACCAGGTGTGGGTTGACTCTGCCTGACATCCTTCCGAGGTCGGCAAAATGAGTGCCAGCTTGCTGGCATCCTGCGTCAGAGTAGCGACCCATCCAGGATTGTACCCACTAGCCAAGAGACTGCTTAAGCAGCACCAATGCTCTGCACAGAGTATGGTCCCATTGGATGGATGGATGGATATACTTTAATTATTCCTTGAGAGTATATCATGGAAAATCGCATCTTGTAATGCATAAAATTGCTTCAAGCTCCTAATTTGAAAAATATAGCACTGACAAAAGCAATGTACACAGTGATTTATAGGTGTGTAGATCAGGCATTCAATGATATGATGAGGAAATTGAAGAAGAAAAAACGAGCGCTTTCTTGTTAAGAAACCATTGCTCCCTTTTACAAGCCCAGGCATTGTCAGGCAGGCCAAAAAAAATGGCGAATTCAGGCCCGAGCGAGGGAGAACTGACCAAGGATGAGCCTTGATAAAGGATAATTAAATAAGGCCTTAATTATCTTCAAAAGGGGTGTTTAAATTAACCCAAACACCCAAGTTTCACTCATGCACTTCCTTGGAGTTCTCTTCGTATGCATGCAAAGTTTCAGGCTGATCGGTTTCATGGTTTTGGAGTTATGGAGGAGACACATTGACACACACAAACACACACACACACACACATACACACACACACACACACACACACACACACACACACACACACACTGACTGATTGACTGACGCACTGACACACACTGACATTTATGAGTATGAACTAGGAAATACAACCTGTCCCTTCACTGATGGGAATATTAAGATGGGGGTGGGGGAGGTGAAGAGGAGCGAGTGATATGTAGGGGAGCATGTGAGGGTGGGGTGGGGGGGAGCGAGGAAGGAGGGGAGAGTGAGGAAGGGGAGTGAAAGCAAGGGAAAGGGGGGAGAGTGAGGCCTTACCACACGTCACAATACACTCGGGGAGGAGCGAGGAGGATGGGGAGAGATGGGGGTAGTGGGGAGGGGGAGGGGAAGGGGGTGTTCTGGACATGCATTTGATTGGGGAACTTGAGGGAAAGCATGGTGGGGAGGTGGTCCCCTTACCCCAGCATTCGTACAGGATTGACCAAAATTGGGTATGTTAAAACAGCACATTCAAACGGGTCAAACTAAACAACGCCTGGAGAGACCACCCAGAGATGTCCGTGGGGGTTGGAGGGGCTTTGGGAGGAGGTAAGGGAAAAGGAAGGAAGGGCATTTTCCTTCAATCGTTGAAAAAGCCAAACCAATGTTCATGCTTTTATTTAAATGCCACACATATTATAATTTCTGGCATCTCTTAACCTGAGATGAATTCTGGAATTGATCCAAGCAGTAGTTCTGACTGTGAAGAATAAAAATAAAATAATAACTTTCATTTGTCCAATTCGCACATTCTTTGACACCCCTTCCTCTCCTCGACCACCGGTGAGTTGTATGGTAGTGGAGTGAGTTTGGAAGGAGATTAGAGTGAGGGTAGGGAAGGAAGGCAGCATGAGGGGAGGGAGGGAAGGCAGTGTGAGGCGTGGGGAAATAGCATGAGGGGTGGAGAGGCAGCGTGAGGGGTGGGGGAGGAAGCATGAGGGGTGGGGGAGGCAGCATGAGGGGGAGGGTACAGCGTGAGGATGGGGAGAGGAACCATGAGGGTGGGGAGCAATGTGAGAGGAGGAAATGGGAAGGCAGCGTGAGGAGAAGGGAAGGTAGCGTGAGACGAATGGAAGATAGCGTAAGACGAATGGAAGGTAGCGTGAGACGAATGGAAGGAAGCGTGAGGCAAAGGGAAGGCAGCGTGAGACGAATGGAAGGCAGCGTGAGGCTAAGGGAAGGCAGTGTGAGGCTAAGGGAAGGTAGCATGAGGCTAAGGGAAGGCAGCGTGAAGAGAAGGGAAGGTAGCGTGAGGCGAAGGGAAGGCAGCGTGAGGCGAAGGGAAGGCAGCGTGAGGAGAAGGGAAGGCAGGGTGAGGTGAAGGGAAGGCAGCGTGAGGCTTAGGGAAGGCAGCATTTTCTGGTTCGCGAGTCACACAACACATCAATATTTATTTGTGGCTTTTGTTCTCCATCATCAAGATAATTGAGCAAAGAGGATTTTGTTTGTTTGGTGAACAACCACGACAAAAACAAACGAGTCTCCTCTCCTGCTTTCCATCGTCGATGCCACTTTAAAGCCGCAGCAGCTCGTCGTCAATGAACCCTCCTTCGACAATAACTGCTGGAGAGATAACAGAGTATTTAATAATTATCAACCGGACTTCATTTACAACACGTCATTGCGTTTTAAATGTGTGAAATTGATTTTGTTCTGGTTTAAACACCATCATCATAACTAGCACACTAACACCACACTATCATATGTTGTCAATATGTAGGGACATATACCTTGTTAAAATCAAACACAGCATTACACCCCCTGGATAGTACCGATGATCAAATTTTGAGGACACGACTCACAGCCTCTTACACTGTTTATCTGTTTTTCCTCCCACATGTTCCCAAGTGATTTTTGCTCATCACTCCAACTGTCTTGGCCTGTTTCTACAGGTGCACACACAGCTCTTGGATTGAGGAGACAACCCCTCCAAAGTCGTTTGCTTGCTCCTTTGTGCATGGCTCTCTTGCACAAAAACAAACAACCACCAGTGAGTCATGTGGCTGAACAGGCCATTTTAAATGCTGTGTACACATATATCAGCCGATATATTAATGACTCTTTTTAAAACATGTTGGTGTTACGATAGCTCTGTTGTAGTTTGTTAATGCTATGAGCAATCTAGTATGGAGTTTGATTCATGGTGTCGTCAAATCTGACCCCAAATAACATTATGGAGCAATGCAAGGATGATTGTTTCATTGTGGCACATGCTGTCCTTGAGAGAGGGTGCTTCGCTTGTTGTTTCACCTCTGATCATTGAGATTTACAGGATCCCAAACTGTATTTTTTCAATCGTAAGACTTTGGCTTGGTATCATGGCCATTTAGACCCTTGCATTAAAGGGGTACATCTTCATCAATGCATGACCACACTGTTTCCTAAGGATCTGCTGAAGCCATTTATGTGGCTGATGACCAAAGCTGGACAGGTGCCACCCTGCTGCAGGACGGGTACTATAAGTAGAGTCATTATCATGGAATCCGTGACCATTATGTTCCTACCTTTTTCTTATTGTTCCACATACCTGAGACTATTTAGAAAAGATTTAGCTCCTATGCACCTCTGAACTATGAGGGCGAACTCCACCAGAGCATGAATTCAAAAATGGGTGCCTTTGGTCATTCCTGGCACGAGGCCGGTGATAACTTTTGAACTAAATGCACTAGAATCGTGAATGAGGGGTTGTTTTCCACTACTTTTAAGGTGTGGAATTTGGTCGTTTAGTCAATTTTTGGTTTGGGCATCATCTTGATCTCCAAATCCAAGATGGCCACATTCGGCTATGTTTAAAAACAAAATATGGTATAACTTCGGAACCAAACAAGCCATATGCATGAACGAGGTTTCTTCTCCCATTAATTCCAGCATATGGAAATGGATAGGGCAGTTATTTTTTCACTTTTGAGGTCAGCTTGACCCCTTGTACAAAATATCCACCTTCTGAGATCTTCAAAAATCACAATAAACAAGAAAAAAAAGACAAACTGTCATAGCCCCCATTGTTTTAGTGATTTAGCTGGATGGAGTAAAATGGGCGAGCCCATATTTATTTACAACTAATTTGGCCGCTAGGCTACCAGTTGGCCATCTTTGATCAGATCTCAAAATAACGTTAGGTGCAAGTGTATGCCATTGTATACTGTGCTTGTGCCACTTTTGAACAAAATCGGATGATGTTTGCCTCATGCCTAAAATGACCACATGTGCCCATTTTAGAATTTACGCTCTGGCGGGGTTAGCCCCAATATTTCAGAGGTACATCAAAGCTAAATCTTTTCCAAATAGTCCAACATACGGAGAACAACAATAAATTTTAAAAGATAGGAACATAATGGTCACTAATTCCAAGAAAATGACTACGAATAGAATAGCGCAGAAAATTGTAATTGTAATTTGACCAGGCACACAATGGCCTACTCTTTTCAATAGTTGCAGTGAGATCTTTAAAGTGCACCAGTAAATGCCAGCAGATATGACACATTTTCACATCCCTCTGACGGATGGCACACCACAAACCCATTGATGCAAGGCTCTACCTGTAAAGCACCAGCATGAGTGTTTAGGGGTGTGCTTGGAATCAAGCCCAAGCTAGATGGCTCAAAGACGAGTCCCCAACCTCTGAGCTATCCTGTAGCCATGTTAAGTGTGCGCTGTGACCGAATTTTTTGGAACACTTTGTCAACGTCGATGCAACTACAACAAGGTTTCTGAGAGAAATCTCACTCTTTATTAACAAAAAAAATGCCACTTCCAAGGTGGCATTTATGGGTATGACATCATCAGGAGGTAGAACTAAAATTTATTTTAAAAAAACAAGCTATTCTCAGATGTTTATGTTGTCTTAAAAGTTTTAAAGAGATGTATGCAATAGCGTCTGATAATATAGAACGTTTTCAGTAGAAATGCATCGCCTTTTCTCTCCCCAATGACAAAGCAGGCACTGTTGATGTCATCGATGCAACAATTATTTCCATTGAATTCGTTGCAGTGGGAAGGGATATTTAATTTCACATGAAACCATTTTTTTTTTTTTGTTCCAGCAATATCAAAATAAGATAGCATTCAAAGAAAAATAGGTCGGATAACCTCTTCGATCAATAATTTTAATTAATATGCATGTGAAAGACTCTCATACGAGTCTCGACAATGTATACAAAAAAACAATAAAGACTATTTAAAAAAAAATAAAGTAAAATAAAGAGTAAAGACCAATGTGAAGAGTGCAAATGTGGCAGGATGGGCCGTCCTAACCAATTTACAGGAAGATGATGAAACGCTGAGTAAGGAGTGAGATGAGTCGGTACACATTGCGACATGTGTGCATGTCGTTGCTATTTTGATCCTGGTAGTCAGGCAAGTACATCCTGTCGCGTGATTGTTCTAAAGCGGATTCACAGGCCTATAGTGTCATTGGCCATTAAGACAATGGAAAATCCTTCCACTAAATAAACACTTGAAAGGATCACACACATGGTGTAAAAGTTAAATATTTGAACTCACTCCTTTCAGTTGTCAAGAGTGAGATCAGAGCTCTAAGCTGAAAATTTTCGAAACAATGGAAGAACATGCTTTGGAAGGTCATTTTGGGCAGGAGGTCAGTGATCACTTTTGAACAAAATATACTAAAATCATGAATGAGGGATCATTTTCCACTCGTTTTGAGGTGTAAAACCTGATGGGATGGTCAATTTTTGGTTTGGGGATCATCTTCACCTCAAAATCCAAGATGGTCACTGTCAGCCATGTTGAAAAACAAAAAATGGGATAACAGGAAGCAAACGAGCTATGTGCAGGAATGAGGTTTTTTTTAAACCTCGGCCACAGAAGGTGAAGGAGGTTATGATTTCACCCCTTTTATGTCTGTTTGTCTGTTTGTCTGTTTATATGTTTATCTGTGTACAGGATATCTCAAAAAGTTGTGGACGGATTTGGACGAAACTTAGTGGACTGGTTTTGTGTGTGGCAAAGACGATTTTTTTTCAATTTTGATGAAAATCCGAATCCGGATCTGGATGCGAGAATTATTTAGTTTACAAAGTGATTCTTCACCATTGAGAGATTGGGGCAAAAACGCAACATAGCCTGATGTTTCAAAAATGTTTTGATTGAGCCCGAAATGTTCTCGTGGATCATGCATTACGTAGCAGAGATATACACTCTACCGAGTGCCCTTCTCGTTTCCCATTCGTTCCAGCATATGGAAATGGATTGGGCAATTATTTTTCACTTTTGAGGTCACCTTGACCCCTTATAAAAAAACAGCCGCCTTCAGAGATCTTCAAAAATAATCACACAAATAAGGATAGGAACATAATGGTCGCTTCTTCTCAGAAACCACACACACAATTTCGATGACGCTTGACTTCAACCTTAGTCTCCAGTGATGTACTAAAGTTTGTTCACAACAAACTTCAATGAGCTTCAGGATGCGTGGTCCTATGTGTGTGTGTGTGTGTGTGTGTGTGTGTGTGTGTGTGTGTGTGTGTGTGTGTGTGTGTGTGTGTGTGTGCGTGCGTGCGTGCGTGCGTGTATTTGTGTGTTGTGATTCACGGGCCATACTATCTGACCCACAGGGTTCTAAATTGGTATCAAGTATGTTCATTCCTCCATGATGGTTTTGCACTTTGACCTTCCCCGACCCCAACACCCAAAGCCTCCGACAACCCCATCAATTTCCATCCTCACCCCCAAACTCAGGTTCACCTGAGTGAGCAGGTATCTCCCTATCTCCACTTTCTACCCACACATCCCCACTCCCTCCCCTCAAAACCCCCCTCCACAAAACCTCCCTGATTCCACCCATTCCCCCACACTCTCAGATTTCAGATTTCCCTGGGCATAGAACAAGTATTTCAGCTAATGTAAATATATGTATGTATATGTATATGTATATGTATATATATAAATATATATTTATATATATATATATATATATATATATATATATATATATATATATATATTGTTATGGTTGTGGGGGTGGTGGATAGAGGAATTTCATACCAAAGTTAGGATTGTATCGAGTTGCTTGGTCTGTAGATGTGTAGGAGACATCTCGATGTAAATTTAGTGGGGAAACTGAGCTCGTGTTACTTGTCACCACATGGGGGTGGTGCTGTGTTAATTAGATAAGGATTAAGGCCAATTTCCCCCAGTATATAATTGCACCCTGTGACCTTTTCCTGCATTTATATATAAATGACATTTTTGCATTTACAAGCCAGCAATAAAATTGCATTCTCATAACAACAACGCCAACATCAACAATAATAGCAATGCCTCATGTCCAAGCAGGCGAGAAGCCCCGGCGTCCCGGCTTTGTTCCAGCAAGTCATGCCCCCGAGGATTATGATGAATGGGCATAACGTCAGAAAGCCGGTCGAAGAAAAGTGAGCTTTGGAGCAGGAGGTCGGGTAGGACCATTGTGAGAGGAACATGGCTGAGACGGAGGATCTCGTTTTTCCTATCCTATTGGTCTGACAAAATGGCTACAAAATTATCGTGTCATGCTGTAAATTTGCCTGCTTGCTGGGCAAGACGCTAGTCATTAACTGTTGGCGGAAGCCGTGAAGTGTGTACATTTCTGAGGAAAATAGAAGAGCGTGCCTCGTGGCGTTATCACTGGGCCTCAGAGATCGTCTCGTCATAGGGTCGAGGAGGAAGGTGGGCGATCGTTGTGAGCAGACCTCGTGTAAGAGAGGAACACATGACATAGTCGTTCATGAGAAGAAGTGACACAGCAGTTGGTGAGCCCTGGTGTTGAATACCTCCTCACAAACTACCTCGTGTACATTTCCCACCCAGAGAGCGGCTCGGCACCATTTTGGGTGCATGTTCCCACACAGGATGAAGCGGCTCGACCCCAAAGTTCAATAAAGACCATCTCTGGACAAAGCTAAGTGCCAGAATATAGGGAAGATTTGCTTTTATTTCGTTTTCCCCTTGTCTGCATGAAAGTTCATGTGTCGAGGCACCTCGACTTTCGGCTCTCATTTACTTCACGTTTTATTATTACACTTTGAATTATTGCCATTGCGTATATTTGATCTATTTTCATTAAATCCACGTGTTTATTTTAAGTTGCTGGTGTCCATGTATCTGTTGTGGGTTCAACATAAACCTCCTTGTGCTGTGCATCCATTTGCTCCGTCTTTGCCGCCCATTCCCCTCCTACACGCGCCATAATCTCCAAGGACCACATATTCGCCTCGAAGGAAAACCGCTTGGCGATCCGGCCTGGTCGGTGTTAAGCGCTTGTCATTGACAATTGGGTAAAGGGAATTAACCTCACCGCCATGGCCACGACAATATATGTATATATATATATATATATATATATATATATATATATATATATATATATATATATATATATATATATATATATATATATATATTTATATATTTATATATATATATATATATATATATATATATATATATATTTATATATATATATTTATATATATATATTTATATATATATATATATATTTATATATATATATATATATATATTTATATATATATATATTTATATATATATTTATATATTTATATATATTTATATATATATATATATATATATATATATATATATATATATATATATATATATATATATATATATATATATATATATATATATATATATATATATATATATATATATATACATACACATACATATACATACATATATGATAAAGAAAAACCCACCCAGATCTCTCACCTGTGAATCGAGGGAATAACCAATCAGTTCTCACCTAATCAACTAAACTCAGGTGGCTAGGATTATATAAATAAATCCACTCCTCCCATACTCTTCTTGCCGAAGAAGCTGCATAAAGCAACCAAGAAAGGCTACCAAGGTAAGCCCTTTGCTGTTTGAAACACTTCCCAGAGTTCCTCCACAGCTGCAAAGACATTCACAAACAGTACACATATTAGAATCCCATTACAATGCTGCCCTCCCCGTCAGCTGCCGGAGCAGTTTCATCGCTTATTCGTGAATCATCAGTGACAGCGCAGACAGAAATGCATCCCAACAAAGCTCCCAAGCATGGACCACGTGTGAATCTCGAAACAAGTCAATATATAAATGATAAAGAAAGACCCACCCACATCTCTCACCTGTTAATGCATTGGGATTCTCATGTGTGTAATATTTGTGAATGCCTTTACAGCTGGTGAAGTAACTCTCTGGGAAGGGTTTGAAACGGCAAAAGGCCTAACTTGGTAGACTTTCCTGGCTGCTTTATGCAGCTTCTTCAGCTCGAAGAGCATGGGAGGAGTCGATTTATTGATATAATCCTCGCCACCTGGGTTTAATTGATTTGGTGAAAGCTGATTGGTTATTCCCTCCATCAACAGGTGAGAGATGTGGGTAGGTATATATATATCACCCGAATTTTCTTTTCTTTTCTTTCATTTCTATGTTCGGACATGGACTGTAAGCACCATTGAACTGTATTACTATCAAGGCATTTGTCACTAGAGACGGAATCCCACTGAAAAGAGAGAACTTTCCTGTTCAAATAACAGCGGCAGCATTGTTCGTGCGAGTTCAGATTCGTGCGAGCAATTTAATTTTACTGCTGATCACGGGTGTTAACAAGGGATTATTAACGAACGCGGTTTACTCCAGTGCTGCAGAAATAAGTTTAGCATCACTTTTGATCTCGACATTCAAACACCTTAGGGTGACGAACACATTTTTATATGATTACAAGCACACATGACATGTATGCAGGCACAACTTATCAGTACTGTACAATGTTTTGAGTCCATAATTCTCCATGCTTTCACACATATATCAGAACACTGACAAGGTAACTAATCTTAACCATGTATTGTGAATGCTATGATATTGCTGTGAATTCGCGCCCGCCGGCGTGCGAACGGCTACGTAACTCGAATCGCGGCTCGTCGCCCACCGGATGGACAATTCTGTCGTGACCCTCTCGGACTAACGCGGGGAGCTAGTCACGGGTGGGTCTTTCGGTCTCACCACGATCGTGCCAATTGGCCCCCCTCGTGGGATAGGGTTGTTCGCCAAACTCGACCTACCTAAGTACCCACGCGGAGGGTAGACTGGGCGATCGCACCTCGCTGCAGGTCGACTCCGGACATGGGCCACTTAAGCGACCCGTTCCGTACTATAGGAATAACCGAGCGGTGTTATCGTCGGCCTCGACGGTTCCGATTAATTATCGGGCG
This sequence comes from Eptatretus burgeri, assembly GCF_056783735.1. NCBI lineage: Eukaryota > Metazoa > Chordata > Myxini > Myxiniformes > Myxinidae > Eptatretus > Eptatretus burgeri. Next base: position 123,583,021 of record NC_140964.1, on the reverse strand, counting down.
TATTAAGCCCACGACCAACCCTTTACGTGAAGCAAGATGGAGATTCAATTAAAGAAAAGACGAAGCGAAACAGGAAAACAGTTCAACATGATGCACATTTATTCTGCGGGACACGGAAAGCACACATATACAATTACAACAATTATGCACCTAAAGCAATTGCAACAAAAGAAACAACAATTCAGAGATACTACCGACTACGCGAGCACACGGCAACACTTAAACAGTTTTACTTTACAGACGGCGCCAACAACACGTTTACTCAAAAGTAAAAGAAAAGGCCACCCTCAAAGACAAGGGGGCAGACGGGGCATGTGGGCCAATATTTGCGCGGGACCTGAAAGAGCGGTCAGGTCCGCAAGACCGGGTGGATCCTACCCGTGTCTTTGTGATGAGCCGCAAATGTGGCGGCGCGGCGGTGCCCCGACTTCGTGCTCCTTCGCGGGTTTCGTTGGCACTGCTTGGAGTGGGGTGGGAACGGGGCCCCCTTTTCGCACTATCTCAGCGCGGGGGAAAAAAGGGGGGGGATTGTTGATGCTCTGGGGAAAGAGTATAGCTGGCTTGCTTAGGTCCCGCGACGAGCGATTCCACCGCGACCTCGTCGCCGACCGCCGTCTTCCTTGCCTCGGACCCGAGCTCTTCGGTCTCTTCCCCAATTCTCCCCAGCCGACTGCAGCAAACCACCTGTACGCCCTCGCCTCCCGACTCCACTCCGCGCTCCAACCCGACTCTGCCCCAAAACTCTCTTCGCCCTTCCAAGGCCTACTCCCTGCTCCTCCAAGGCCGACTCCGCTCAAACTGACCCTCTCAAACCGACTCTCTCAAACCGACTCTTTCAAACCGACTCTTTTCTGCGCTCCAAGCTCCAGGCTTCCTCTCTCTGCAGCTCCCCGACAGACTCCGAACCCCGACAGACTGCCCAAATTCGCCCCGCGCTTGGCACTTTATAGGCCGGCAGGAGAACCCATATTCAAATTTCTGGATCAGAACGAGCTCGGGGGTGGAGCCGCGCTCCCCCATTGGATGGAGGAAAAGGGGCGTGAGTCTCCCCTGATCCTAGAATTTGCATATCTCGATTCTCCACCGATGCGCCTGGAGGCGGGGCCAAACTGCCCCGCGCTTGCTGATTGGACGGATCAGACGTGGGCGTGTAGCATTCCGAATCCAAATTCTCCTCAGAAAGGCCGCATTTTGCATTCGTGGCTCGGCGCGCGTCCCGTACGAGCCCAGAACAGCCTGGCGCTCGGTGCTCACAAGTGGTGCGGGAATGGCCGCAGAAGGAGAGGTGAAGGTGGTGGAGGGTTTATGGTGGTGGTTTATGGCCATGGTGCCGTTTGGAATGGCGGTGATGCGATGTTTGCGGGAGCGAGTTGTGAAGGTAAAGATCGTGGCTGTTGGCGTTGTTGTTGTGAAGCGGCGTTGTGGTTGGTGGTTGTTGTGTGATGGCGGTTGAGACGTGGTTGGTTCAAAATAAAGATAGAACAGAAAAACGGCTATCTCAAAAGGTCGCAGCCCGAATGAATCACATTTATTCCCTCTAAACAATTGGTTTGGGGCTAACTACACATGTACTTACAGAGATATCTCACCTACGGGACCTGAATGGTGGTTTGTGAATTTCCACAACTGTAACAATATATAAAGTATGTGTATATGTATATGTATATATATATATATATATATATATATATATATATATATATATATATATATATATATATATATATATATATATTATATCTCATGACAGTACAACAGCAAGATTGTAGTACCACCAGGTGCATCCATGATTTGCTCGATTATTTGTGCAATTTCCATACCATTCCAATCCGCTTCCCCGACAGGGACTTGTTAGGGGACAGGATAACGCCAAGTGGCCCTGCTTCCATGACAACCAAACATAATGAGGCAGTCCCTCTGGTGCTTCAGGTGAGTTCTTACCTGGATGCAGGTGTGCAGTGAGATTCGATGAGAAAGAAAGGTCTGCCGATAGTGCCAAATTTTGTGCACATCCGAATGTAAAATCACACTTAAGGTCAAGAAAAATTAATACCACATGCAAAAGGTGTAAATTGCAGGAGACTTATCCTAACTATACATTTCACCACCTTATCTCGTGATCTGTGACACACTAATGTAATCTGACATGTTGTGTCTTCTTCTATATTTATAAGCATTACTCGTAAATACCACCTATCGCTTCGCTGGCAGGAATAGTAAGAACGGGAGGCGGGGGGGGGGGGGGGGTAGAGAGACAGAGACAGAGACAGAGACAGAGATATAGATGTTGGAGGAAAGTGCTGCACTTTATTCTCACAGCATTTCATTCTGGTTTCCTATTGGATGATCCACAAATCAGTCATTTCAGTTTCACTTTTCAACATCAGTTTCACTTTGGGATATCAGTTTCGATTCATCATTGCAACTTGTGATGTGATGCGAATGGTGCACTAAAAGCGTTGCAAAAAAACGATTTTCAGGGGAATCTTTTTCGATTTTCTAAAGGGTGTAGAGGGGTCTAAAGCGTTTAAAGCATTTCCGGGTCTTAAATGGGTGTAAATGTCTAAAGGGGTCGAAGGGTGAAAGAGCAAAAGTGGTCTGAAGTTTCCAAATGGTCTGAAATTGTCCAAAGGGTCTAAAAATGTCTATAGTTCTGAAAAGGGTCAAAAGAGTCAAAGACGGTCTGCACGTCTCAAAGGGGTCTAAATGGGTATTAAAAGGTCTATGATTTGTAAAGGGTCTAATGGGGTCTAGAGGCTGAACACGGTGTGAAGGAGTGAATCTGTAGGAAAGAAATTACCACTTGTTACCTTCGCAAACTTTGTTGCGAAGGTTATGTTTGATTGGTGTATTTATTTATTTATTTGTGAATATGTGTGTTTGTTTGTTTGTTTGTTATTCACATAACTCCAAAAGTATTGAACTGAATCGCAGCAAATTTGGTGGGACGATTGGTTATTACCGAGGACCATTTGATTAGATTTTTGGAGCGATCGGGTCAAAGGTCAAGGTCAAGGTCATGAAAAGGTCAAAATCGTCTTTTTAAAATAGCGCGGTCAATTTGAATCCAATTTGCTTGCAACTAATGCCAAAATGTTCAGAATTCAATGCCCCCATCTTGTGATATGTGACATGACACAATGACGTAGTAACCCTTATTAGCGGTTGGGAGTCAAAGGTCAGGGGGGGGGGTCACGACATTGCAAAATGTGCGGTTTTAGTCATAACACGGTCAATTCTTATCCGATTTGCATGAAACCAACACCAAAATGTTGACTGTTCTGTTCCCCACACTCAAATACCAATTACAAAATTAAGAGTACAAAGGTCAAGGTCGAGGTCATGAAAAGGTCAAAATCGTCATTTTGCCATAGTGCGGTCTATTTTTATCCAATTTGCATGCAACCAATGCCAAAATGTTGTGAATTCAATGCCCAATCTTGTGATATACGATATGACACAATGACGTCATTACCTTTGTTCGTGGTTTGGGTCAAAGGTCAGGGGGGTCAGCGACCTTTATTATCATAACGCGGTCAATTCTTATACAATTTGCATGTAAGTAGATTCAAAATGTTTAGAATTCAATTCTCTATCCTGTACTGTGTAATATTTGATTTCTTATAATGTGACCAGTTGTCATCAGATTGACTTGACACCGACACCCAAAAAAGGTCAGGGAGTTCACACAGAAATTGTACAATGCACGTGAATCAGTGTCAAACAGCAGGAAATTTAATGTTTTTCAGCCATCATAACACATATGAGATGGCAGATGTGGTATGGGATTAAATATCCTCACAATCAACGGTTTCTGGTGGGGGGGGCAACATGTAGCGTTGGCGAAGGTATGTGCTCCACTGAGTGCCCATTCTAGTTAGTAAATTAATTAACTCTGTAGTGCAACGCGGCAATAATGGTCCAAATGACCTCCTCATGAGTATTTAAACCGCCTATTTAGGTGCATCGTGGTTAAAAAAATCAGATCGTAGAAAGTTTCGTCGTGAATCAACTTTGGGAGCTCAAAGCAGTAAGGTCACAAGCAAAAACACATTTCGGTTTTACATATAGAGATTGACAACCTATTTTGCTGCTGCAGTCTCTTCTTCCTCTTCTCAGGTAGGTGGCGCAACTTTTTTTTTCTTCCATCGACCAGTTTACAGTGAGATCTCTCGACAAAGCCATGGCTAATATAACCAGAGGGTTGGTGTCAAAGCCACCCAATGCTCGCCTGTTTATACATTTATCGTTTTTAAAAGACGAGTCTAATATTTTTAAAAAGCATTGCAGTGAAGTCTGATCCAAATAATTTTGAAGTAATATATGTATTTGTATATTGTAATTAGTAAAAAATAGTGTGGTAGATAAAAACTTGAGAAAGGAAATAACTTGCACCAAAAACTGTAACATTTTCACGCTCACGCTCATGCCGGGGGTATCGCTATAGCTCTCTGTTCTTCGAACAGGCGAGCTAAAAATGCTCAATCAGAACCTCATTTAAGGTGATTGGAAAGCTCACCCAGAAACGTCCGAAAAGGTCCTCTTACAGCTCGTTTGAATATGTAACGAAAAAGGTCGATACATCACCGCTCTGGAAAAAACCCCAACCCCTTGTAAGTGTAAAACTCAGACCTTTGGACATACAGCCACCCCCACCCAACTGCAAACCCCAACCACGATGCGTTAGGTACGTAATTTTTGAATGGCCCCTTGGATAAGACATCGTTAAGAGGTAGGAGATATCGATAATATTGTAAGAAATGAAACATATCTCACCTGTGATTGAAAATTTCTGTGATAGTGACCAGAAACCATTTGAAAATCAGAACAATTAATGGTTGCCAAGGTTACTGGCTCAACCGACAAACGATAAATCCTCACTGATTTTTTTACATTGAATTCCCGTTTCCACCAACAATACACACTCCAAAAACATTTTCATTTGAGGTGAGGCATCTATGATGAAATTAATCAACCATCTACGATCAAAAATCAAATTACAATGTTCACTTGCTTCCATTAAACTATATGTTTGGTGTTGGCTTAATGGTTGGGGTCGTGGGCTTGGGATCCTGTGGTCCTAATTTCAAATTCCATTCGGATGTTGAATTAATTCAAGGTGGGGTTGAGTCAGCCTGTCATCCTTCTGAGGTCGGCAAAATGAGTGCCATCTTGCTTGGATGATTGAGCCATTTGAGTATCCTGTGTTTGAGTGGCGACCTGTGCAGGATTGTGCCCAATAGCCAAGGAAACTGCTTTGGCAGCACCAATGCTCTGTGCAGAGTATGGTCCCAATGGATTTGGATTTGGATTGGTTCTTTTCAACTATATGATGCATGTATATTTGATGTGCATATTTGGTGAAGTTAGCTAAGGTAGCAAACTTTTTTTTTCTACAAACTCTTTTCACCCTTGAGAGTTACATTTTTAGATGAGCAGTGAAATTACCTTTAAATCGATGTGTGGGTTGTGTTTGCACTCTGTTCGGTTTTTGAATAATTAGCGCGTTTGAGAGGTCACGTGACTCCTCCTTCGCCGATTTTATCAATCATGGCAAGGGGGTTAATTGACAGTTACTTTTCACATTTCATACCATATTTGATGATCAGAGGTTACCACCTTACTAAATATAACGGTATCCAAGTTGAAATCCGAAAGAAATTGTTTTTTTTTTTTCTATAAAGCATTGTATTTATGGATCTACCCTTTTTGAGATGGCAACAGGTGGCACCTCAGGTATTTATAATCTATGAATTGAGAAAATGACTGTTTAAAACCCCTTTTCAGGTGCACCGTGGTAAACAATGTTATCCTATAAAGTTTTGTGGTGATTAACCTTTAGAGCTCAGAGGAGTAGGGTTATAAACAATTTCACTTTTTTATATACTGTATATATATATATATATATATATATATATATATATATATATATATATATATATATTGTTGTGGTTTTGCAAAACCGCACTCCTCTGAGGCAATGGCACACAACATACAGCAATCCCAAGGCAGTTCTTTAAGTACGTGTTTAGTTCGTCCTTTCCTTATGTCTGGTGCGTAAATGGGAAAGATGTGTTGCGGAGAGCTTTTTGTTCGGCCTCCAATCTTTAATCCTTGCTCTTATTCCACTCTTTTACCTGAATTTGTCTCTCACACGTACCATGTATGCAAGAACAGATGACAACTACGAAAGGAACCAATAAACGCACCGCGAGACTCATTTGCATCCGTGCGCCAACCTATTCAAAAATGCATGCCAATTTCCAACTGCCTTCTCACCTCAGACCTTCATTTGACTCACCACAACGTTACAACACTCACCACAACCACTCCACACGTCTTCGAAAATTCCCCCACAACAACTTACGTTCACATCTTCACTACAAACACCACCGTTAGGAACAACTTCTCCCTCTTTGCCACAACACCACATTTACAATCACTTCTCCCAATACCACAACATGCTCTCACCTCTCCACAACTGCTACAACTGCCACCTATTCTTCGAACGCTCACCACGGCCTCGAAGGACGCTGAGAGAACGACATGGGTTGTTTCGGGGAATGAACATGCGCTTGAGTTTGTTCAATGATGTACAGGTAGTGCTGGAGTTTCCCGAAATTACCACATTTAAATGGAGGCCAGCACATGTTCAGGGCCGGAGAGCACGTCCAGAGACTCTCGTCCCATGTTAATCTTGGAGCTCCAATGTGTGAAAAGGTCAGAGAGCGAATGGGGCCTTTTTCTATTTTGGAGCTTGGCGGGGCTTGGCGATGACGCAGGAAGACTGCTGTGCACCAATAGGAAAGCTTGAAATCATCGACAGCCCCGTTTGATCCGACTCTTCGCTCCTCCCTCGCTTGGGGCTCATAAAAGGAGCAAATTCAGCCTAGATTTGAGTCGGACATCGCCAGAGGTTAGACTGCGGGGGACGTCGGAGGAAGCAGACATCGGGAAACTGTGGCAGACTTCAGACCTTACCAGGCAAGCAGACATTGGCAGATGGTGGAAGAGAGCGAGCTTCAGTGCCGAGCAAGTAACGCCATGAACCAGATCGAAGCGAATGACTACTACTACGGGCCAAGACCATTCCTATTTCATCGACACTCAGTTCGGCTGCATCCAGCAGCCAAGTTGCCACGACAGATTCTTACACCACTCCATTTGGGTCTTTCTCTTTCGCATCTTTCTCTACCATCTATCTTTCATCGACTGTGGATACACAAGAGCAATCCACACGGGCAAGTCCCGACCAACCATTGTTTTCAGAGCAAACCTTACTGACTCGCGCCTCACATCTTCCTCCAACACCATGCTGCATGACATGCTGCACAACACTCTAACCTCTCACTCCCACAGCACAAACACCTTCAGTTTTCTCCCTTCTTCCCCCTTCCTCAGCGTTTGTGTTGTGCAGGTCTGCTGACTACACCAGGTATTAAGTGATCGCTAATCCTCAACTGCTTCTTATCTCTCTGAGCTATCTCAAAATTTCCTCAGGTTGTGTGTGTGTGATGGCGCCTGTCGTAGCATAAGTTAAGAATGTATAAGTTTATTCGGGGTAATTCTGCACTGTCTTCTTCTCTTGCGAATATTGCATCTTTTGCCGCATCCACAAATTCCTTGCTTTCCCCTACTGTACATTTGTCAATAAATCACATACTGTGCCACATAATTTTCCTTGCTTTGTTAAATAAATGTGCCTGTTATAAATGTACCCAGTTCATTTTTGTCTTTCCCTTCATTGGTGCTCTGCACTTTAGCTTAGCCAGCATGTTATACCCAAAATCTGTTTCATAGCCGGTGCGTACTTGGCAGCTCTGCTCGGCTGCACCTGATGTGGTACGTAACGCAAGTACACATCAAGGGCGTGATTCCCCAATAAGGTGACCACATGTGCCTACTTAAACGGTTGTCAGATAGAGGACACTGGGTCACGTATTGAAATTATTGACGTTCGTGGTCGATTAACGACCCGCCGCGACACAAACATATTTGTGTGTGACTGCTTGCGATTCCCGGTGAGTCTGAATAGGAACCAAGGAAACAACCAGGGAAACCTCCCTCGTTGTTTCCCCCGGGACCCACACACACACACACACACACACACACACTGACATTTATTATTGTAGTTGTCGTAGTCGCAGCATTGTTGTTATTAGTAGTCATGAGCCAATTGCTACTGACATCCTGACCAATCTCCAAATTCCTGCATTGACTTTCGTTGGTAAGGTACCGCCAAACCACTCGCTGCTAAACCACTTGCCAAGAGACGTTTCAGCAACATGGAACATACCTTTGGGCAGACCACCGTAGAGTGGGGTATTGGAAAGTAACACAATGAGAAACATGTCAGATTACCCCATTTGGCATTCCCATCTGAGCAACATGTAGCTCATGATATTGCAATCCCAAATTCAAGTCCCTGCCACACACAATTGTTTCAACAATTGGTTAGTAATCTGTGTATTACGACACAGTCACCTCATGTCCTTCTAATAAATGATGTGTACAAGCTACTCCAAGCTGAACCCCCGTGGAAAGGAAAGAAAAAAAGAACATCACAATGAAGTTGCACAGGAATTTTTTTGATATTGATGCAGATTTGTTTGCACTTTTGTCACAATGCTGTGTCTACCAGCATTTCCTTATTATCCTAGATTTTTTTTTGATTGTCGGCCTCCACACATTCGTGGGATTGAGCATGGCCCGTAATATGACCTACATGCCATCTGCAAGCACCAGTGAAATGAATTCCCTGTCGCTTTTCACAATATTGCATGATACGATTCAGATATTTAGGAGGGCTGTTTTTAGAAATAAGCGGGCACAGATCTGTCTTGTTCTCAACTAAATGGAATGGCAGTAATGAAAATCTCAAGGTTGCCTCAGGATTGTGTTTTGTTTGGTAACTCGACGCGAACCGGTCAAACTCACAAAAATGAACTTGCACAAGAACACGCACACGAGAGGGGACGATTGTGCACATCATGCCCATGCTGCATCCATACATCCCCTATTAAAACTAATCTATCACTTTACATATTCTATGTAAACTTCACAATCAGTATCCTCAAAGTACTTTTTATCAAATTAACAACAATTTACAAAAAAAAATCCTAACTTTGCCATTTCATCTTTGGACAGGTATTTCAACATGGTGGATGCCCACAATGGCTACTTTTAGAGAGTAAAATTGGCATCTTTTAAGTCCACAACATCAATGTCGAAGGGACAGACGGTTTGATGGCCCAATCCAAATCACAGTTGCTACTCTGCACACTCATCGTGCCTGAAAGATTATAAAGCATTCCTTGAAATGCCTGAGTGTACAGCTTATCATCATGTATATACTCTATGGCGGTATACGTAAAACGAGCAAGTCTGTGGACCCCATGTCTCCTTTGTCTTGTGTTTTTCGCATTTCTAATTTTATTTTTACCCTCACCGAAGGAGAGGGTGTTGCATTTGGGTCCGGTTGTTGCTTGCAAAATCAAAGATTTTTCAAGTGTATTAGTTAGTCGATTTTGTTATTCTGTCTGTCTGTCTGTCTCTTTGTCGCCTACAGATCACAATTTTAAACCGATCTTCACGAAACTTCATAAGGAAGTAGAGTTTGTCATAAAGAAGAAACCTATTGTTTTTGAAGTCAAAAGGTCAAAAGGTCCAAAGGTCAACATTACTAAAGGTCAACAACTTAGGTGAGCTTTCTAAAGTCCTCAATTTTCATCCGATTGACGAGATTTGAAGTGGATATATATTTCAGGTCACTGAATTCAACGAGCCAAATGTTTTGAGGTCAGCAGAGACCAAAAGGTCAACATAGGCCAAAGGTCAACAACTTAGGTGGGATTTCTAAATTCCTCAAATTTCATCTGATTAACTTTAAATTTGAAGAGGATTTATATTTCAGGTCAATGAATTCAACTAGCTTATTATTTTTGAGGTCAACATGGACCAAAAGGTCAACATAGGCCCATGGTCAACAACATAGGTGGGATTTCTAGATTCCACAATTTTCATCCGATTAACTTGTAATTTGAAGAGGATTTGTATTTTAGGTCACTGAATTCAACCACCAATTGTTTTTGAGGTCAACATAGTCCCAAGGTCAAGAACTAAGGTGATATTTCTAAAATCCTCAATTTTCATCCGATTGACTTGAAATTTAAAGACGATTTATATTTCAGGTCACTGAATTTAACCACCAATTATTTTTGGAGGGCCACATCGGCCAAAAGGTCAACATAGGCCGAATTTCTAAAATTGTCAATTTTCATGTGATTCACTTGAAATTTGAAGAGGAATTGTTACATCATTGGTCATTGAATTCAACCACTAATTATTTTTGAGGTCAAATTTGTTTTATAGATCTTGCAAGTTTTGTGTTCTACATGACGTGTTCTTCTTGTTTGTTTGTCTGTCTGTTTTTTGTCCGAGCACAACTTTAATGTTTTTCTCCGCAATCATTTGTCTGATTGAGACGAAATTTTCACCATGGCAGCGACGACTCATGTGGAATGATGTATTGATAATTATGACGTCCTGGGTCACGTGATGTGGCAGCCATGTTGGAAAACAGAAAAAATTTGGACTTCTGCATCTCTGAAACCGCACCAAGGAAAATATTGAAACTTGGCACATGGCAAGTACTCCTCATGGGGAATAAGGATAATTTTTATGATGTAAAGGTTGCCTTCGCTATGACGTCATAGTTGCATATGTAGAATGCTACATCTGATCTGTACGAACCTTTTTTGAGGGTCATCTTGGGATAAAATGCTCCAAAGAAAATAAATTGTTGACATCATCGGTCACCTGATTCGGCGGCCATAATTTTTTTTCAAAATAAACCTTCAGAAAATGTTCTTCTCTGAAGTGGCTGAACAGATTGAGCGAAACTTTATACATATGACCGGCTGGATCTCCATGATGAACAAAACATTCACACAAATGTCTTCGACAGTGACATGGTTTGGTCACAATATTGGATTTACCATAAAATCTTTTTTTAATTTAAATCTTCTTCTCCATAATGGCTGGGCAGATCGAGGGGAACCTTCACAAAAATATTCCCCAAGCCATGGGTGTACAAGTTTGTTAAGGAATAATTGATAGGTCACAGGGATTGGCAGCCATCCTGGATTGAAGAAATATATTAAATAATGTTTTCTCTGGAACGACTTTATCAATCGATGTAAAACTTCACAATTATTATGTAGTAGCGATGGGGAAGAAATGCTTTAAATTTCAACTTGATTGGACACATCGTCTGGCAGCCAGAATTATTTATTTTTTTGATCTGGCTTCTTTTTTTCTTCTTTTTTTAGGCTCTCTTGGCTGTGTCTGGATGGGCTTGAGAATGGAGGAGTAGCAGCTGAAATGGGAATCCTATCCAAGTTCCTCCTGATGACTTAATCTTTGCTTTTTGCTTGTTTGGGTTCCTTCTGATTACTCCAATACAGGACTGTACCTATTTGGTCTTCCATTTGATTGGAATTTTATTTTTATACAATATGGAGGCTCATATAAAAGCTAAAAATTGAATATATTTTAATCCTATTCTAAATTCAATTGAATAATAATTTTTAAAACGTCATGGGTCAGGGTCAGGTGTCCAATCAAAGCGGGGTTGCATCAAAGCACGACGTCTTGGTACCTGGTCATCACTTCCAGCATCTCTAATTATGTCTCTTTTTAATTACGTAACACACCAGTACACAAACATCACACAAAATACACCACACAAAACAAGTCCTGGCGAAGGTCCACAATCTCTGATTGCCCTTTTTATTTTTTAATTAAAAGAATGGGGAAACAGTAACGGTGTACTGATGTAACTTGCCAAGAGCCAATCACAGACTCACGGTGCACCTAGCCTGATACAGTCAATCAGCAGCATCTTGCGACTTATCACCAAGCCACATGAAGCATAGTTCATGGTTGCTTTGTCTGGGCATCTGTCGATGTGGATAATGAAGTTGTTTTTATACAAAACGATTTTCTTTTGATCCTGCACTGTCTGGGTCCTCGGCATTCAATACAGTTCCATTTTCAACTTTGTGCAACCAGTGGTTTTGGAGGAGATGCACAACGACCACACGGACATTGGATCTTATTACAGGGTGTTTCAACAAGATTGATACAACTTTGACTTCCTGCAATTTATTTGTTTTTGACCGATACCGTTTTCCTTTTCAGGGTTTGGTGGTGTCATCGTGGTATTTGTTCCCTGGGATTTCTAGCTCTGTAGCTCAACTATGCCATTGACGGTGAAACCGAAGACAAAAGTGGTGGCTCTGTGGCATAAGACTAAATCGTATTGTAGACACCCGCCAGAGGTTCTGCCAGGAATACAACCTCAGAACATGTGATGGACCCACAAATTGTGCCATTTAACATATTGTGAAATATTTTGAGCACAAGGTTGCAGTGCACAACCAGAGCAAGGGCAAAAGTGCCAGGCCAGCATCAGTAACCAAGAGCCAAGCCAACATCGATGCCATGCAGGATTCTGCAGTGGACAGTCCCAAGAAGTCCCACCGCTGGCGCTCCCGGAAGCCCGGAATCAAACCAACATCAGTCTGGCATACCCTCACTAATGAACTGAAGCTTTTCCCATATATCATCTCCATTAGGAATAAACTGATCAAGATGACATGAGAAGGAGACTTGATATGGCTCAGTGACAGGATTGAGTGATACCCAAGCTGGATCAACCTGATCTGGTTCAGTGATGAAGCCCATTTCCACTTGAACGGTGCCATCAATAACCCCAACAACATTTTCTGGGGGTCAAAACCACCTGAGGATATCACTGAGAGGTACCTGAAAGGGCCTATGGTCACATGCTTCTGTGCCTTCAATTCTAGATGGGGGATGTGAGGGACTTACTGGTTTGAGAATGGCAACTTCAGGACTGTGACGATCAATGGTGAGCACTACCGGGCCGTGCTACAGAGGTTCCATAATGATCTAGCCTCAAAGGTCACCCCAAATGAGTTCAGCATGACCTAGTTTATGTAGGGGAGTGCACCCCCTCATACAGCTGGTGACACCATCACTTTCCTGCAGCAGCTCTTCAGAAACTGCCTCATTGCCCTGGGTACCGCTCATGACTGGGCACCCCATAGCTCAGACTGAACCCTCTGGACTACTAGTACTGTATGGCTGCCAAGGACTCTGTCTACACCAACCATACTGCAACACTGGATGATCTGAAGCAGGAGGTGTCGGAATACCTCCAGGCAGTGCCACATGAGACCGACAGGAAAGTTGGACAGAACTTTGGAGTCAGGATCAATGCCTGTCTGAACCACAGATGGGCACACATTGACAACATCAATTACAAGGATTTTGCGTAAATGCCAATTTCATTCCATTGGCTCTCATGAATTCCAGCAGTGACATACTGCAATAGCAATCAGTGATAGAAAATACCATGTCATAAGCTTTCAAGACATGTTTGGCTCACATTCTTTTTTTGTTTTTTTTTGTATACCTTGTCGAGGCTCGTGTGAGAGCTAACACACAACGCACAGTAAGGGGGGGGCATGGGACAAGAGGGGCGGGAGTGGGAAGGACAAAACATTGGGGAACAGAGACATTAGGAGATCTGTGGAAGGGAGGGGGTTGGGGCGGGAAACACGGGAATACAAGATGGACATTAAAGGGACTTCGGGATGGAAAGCAGGGAATTTGAAGGAGGTGGATTTGGAGTGGATTAACAGGGGTAGAAAAGCTCAAGGATTTGGATGGGGGACGATAACAGGTGGTGGCGAACAGCTGTTTTGAAGGCCTGGAGGGAAGAATGGGATTGGACAGAGTGAGGAAGTTTATTCCAAAGGTGGGAAAGAAGAGGAATGAAAGAGTGAAGGTGAGCAGTGATTCGTGATTTTGGTAGTTTTACCAGAAGGGGGATGTTGGCGGACCTTGAGCGCGCTGCAGAAACATGGTGGGGAAAAATTGCAGACATAGCGGGGGGGGGACCAGAGAGGAGATGGTGGAAGACAGAAAGACAAACGACCTGCCTGTGGTGAGAGAGTGAGAGGCCAAAAGACTGAGCCTCAATGCGGGAGATGCCAATGATCCGAAATGCCTTGGTTTCTACAGCGTGAAGCCGAGAAAGTTGGGAAGCAGGAGCACCAGCCCAGAGCAGAGAGCAGTACTCCATCAGGCTGTGGATGAAAGCTTTGTATGTGGTCAGGAGCTCAGGAGGGCCGAGGAAGGACTTTGAACGATGGAGGATTCCCAGTCGGCGACTGGCTTTGGAGGCCAGGTTGGAAATGTGGCTTTCCCAGAAAATATCATGGTACATAGTGAGACCCAGAAACTTGAAAGGAAGGACTTCTTTCAGAAGATTGTTGAGAAAGTGGATTGGGGGGGGTGGGGGGGGTGGGGGGGTTGCCAAACGGTCCTTTTGGAGAGACGTGGTGAGAGTGTGAGATTTGTCCGGATTGAAAGACATGTTCCACGTGTTGGACCAGTTTGTAATTTTATCCAGATCTTCAGTGAACGAAGAAGCTGCTGCTTGCCGGTCTGAGGGATGACAGATCGTACGGCAGAGGGTGGAGTCATCAGCAAAGAGATAAAGAGGATTTTCCAGAGAGTTGGAGAGATCATTGATGAAAACCAGAAAAAGAACAGGGTGCAGAACGGTCCCTTGAGGAACTCCAGCCTGGACAGGAAGAGGAGGTGAAAGAACTCCATTTTGGGCCACACGGTGACTGTGACAGGAGAGGAAGTCTGCTAGCGATGAGTGGAGATGGCCTTGGATACCATAGGAAGAGATTTGGTGAGCAGGGCAGGGTGCCAGACCATGTCAAAAGCATGCAATATGTCTTGTGATATGGCTCTGATTTCATGTCTGGCATTGAGGACTTCCATCCATTTTTGGGAGCGCAGAACCAGAAAGTGATGGGTTTTGGACACAACATTTTGATGCAAACACCGAGTTTCGGCATTCAGCCTTTTCACGTGCGGTATCAGTAGTGCAGCCATTTGAGGTAAGGGAGAGGATGGAGGGGGAACATACACCAGAAACAGATTTTATTAGACGTTGCCAGGATTTTGAGGAGGGAGAGAGGTTTGAGAGTTCAGACTTGAGCTCAGAAAGATGTTGTTTTCTGGCTCTCCTGAGGGTAGATACACACTTGTTCCGAGCTTTATGGAAGGAACTGAGATGATTCTCAGTTGGGTTTGCTTTCCATGAGGCAAAGGCAAGTTGTTTCAGGACAACTGCCTCACCACAAGCTTCAGTAAACCAAGGGCAGGAGGAAGCGTAGGACAACTGCAGACTAGAGGGGATAAATCTGTGCATGAGGGAGAGCAAGTTTCTTTCAAAGAATTCCCAGGAGGAGTTGATGTTGGAGAAAGTAGCGATGGGAGACCAGTTTTTTAGTTTGAGGGCTGCTTGGAGACCCTGCCAGTCGGCTTGAGTGAAATGCCAGACTCGACGGCGGTGAGGTGGTTCTCTGATAATAACCAGAGAGATGTCTACTTTGACAAGCACGTGGTCAGAAGAACCGATTGGAGCGGAAAGAAGAGCAGCAGATATTTTCAGGGTTTTTTGTCAAAATCAGATCCAGAAGAGATGGAGTACCATTGGTTGAGATCCGGGTCGGGAAGTTTTCTGATTGTGTCATTCCCAATGCGTCGCAGAAAGGTTTTGCTGAGGTGCCATGACAGGTGAGAGAGGTACCCACACCTAGCCAACTGGCGTGATGACAATTGAAGTCACCACATATGAGGAAGAGAGAGTTTGGATGAGAACACAGAAGTTGGTCCATGTTTTGGGATTGTGAGGTGCAGATGGAGTCATCATTAAGCCTGGTGTTGGCTTAGTGGTTAAGGTGGCGGCTTGGGATCCCAGTGTCCTGAGTTCAAGCCCCGTTGGCTGCTGAATTAACACCAGGGGGTTGACTCAGCCTGTCATCCTTCCGAGGTCGGCGAAATGAGTGCCAGTGTACTGGTCCCGGTGTATTCCCCGGTTAGAATAGGTGTACCATATCCCTGTGTGTCGTAAGAGGCGACCAGGGTTGGCGTCAGGAAGGGCATCCGGCCATAAAACATTGCCTCACAAAAAGCCAAACCCCTGCACTTCAGGGAAAAATGGCTGTAAAAACGGTTCACACACACACACACACACACACACACACACACACACACACACACACACACACACACACACACACACACACACACACACACACACACACACACACACACATACACATACACATACACACACACACACACACACATGGAGTCATCACTGTTTGGTGGACAGTACAGTACACATATAAATATGAGGTGGGAGTGGAGGGAAGCCGTACCCAGAAGTATTCCTGAGGGTGTGGGGGAGTGAGAGCAGTGCATGGAGAGTGGGGAATAGTCTTTGATGAAGAGCAACTCCTCCACCAGGACGAGGATCAGGTCCGTCATTCCGGCGGAGGGCGTAACCAGGGAGAGATACTTGGGCGGCGGAGACGTCTTTAGGGAGGAAAGTTTCTGTTTTTCAAATTACGTCTGGTTTGTCAGTGGCAACTGTATGGAAAGATCTGAAAGCTTTGAGCGAAGGCCCCGGATATTTGAGGTCTACACTGTTACTGAAGAGGGAAGGGAGGAGGCTTTTGGTGCAGGGGATGGGAGGGGAGGGGGAAGGTAGGGCAAGGGCAGGGGGAGGTAAGGAGTGTTGTTGAATGAGTGTGGAGGATTGCAGAATAACTTGGGGAGGGGACCGGATGAGGATGAGAAAAGGCTCTGTGGTGCTGGGGGAGAGGAGGGCTAGAGAGGGGCAGAAGGCAGTTGAGGATTTGAGGAAGTGGAGTGATGAGATGGAGGTGAGATGGCAGGGGAAGGGGCAGCTTTGTGGATGAGAGGGGGGGCAACTTTGAGAAGGGCGTGTGAGGGGTTTGAATTGTGGGAGAAGGGTGAGTGGGGAGAGTTGAGGGAGAAAGGTAAGGGGGAAGTTTTTGAGAATGGTGAGAGGAAAGCTTGGAGGGAGGAGAGTGTGATGGTTGCTTTGAGAGTGAGAGTGAGGAGTGAGTTGGCACTGAAGTTAGAAAAAAAGAATGGTTGATGGAAAGCGAACATTCATAGCAAACTGGGTTTTTTTAAGTTTTAGGTTAGAGATGCGATTTAACACGTTTCTTGATGGATGCCATGAAGGCGAATTCAGAGAATAGAGAGAAGAAACGCTGTAATAGTTGGATTTTTTTCAGCAAGGTATGAAAGGAAAGGTCGAATTGAGAGCAGTCTGTTTAAATAGTAGACGAGTAGTGCATTATGATCCAGTAATGAGTGCCACATGTGTGAAAGAGGAAGATGAAGCATTATCAGAGATCGTTTTTATTATTGTTATTCGTATTATTATTATTATTATTATTATTATTGTTTGAGAGAGTTTTCATCAAATTAGGTCATGGAAATGTTGTAGTAAAAATCGTGAGGTGAATGGTGAATTTGGATCGGTAAACTCAAGTGGTGTAAACAGATCACGTGGTTTCAGGAGAACCACGTGGCTCTGGGAGGTGTATAGTCAAAAGTGAATTCATTTATTTATTTATTTTAAATAAGGAATGTGTTACATTCGGAAAAAGGGAAGCTTGAAGTAAAATCGTGGAAGTGTATGCTGAATTTGGAACTAAACGCAGGGTGAAGCTGCTGGGGTGATGAAACCTATCAGAAAGAGGGTGGAGAGAGACACGTGATTACAGGAGATGTTTCGATCGAAAGGATGCAGGAAAATTGTTGTTTTTTGATGTATTTTTGAAGGATAGCTAAGATTCGGGAATGGAAGGTTGTTGGAAGAAATTGTGAATGTAATGGCGAGAGAGGGTCAGCTGAAATAGAATAAAGATGGTGTGCCGGCAGAAGGAGGAAGAAAAAGAAGAAGAAGAAGTATAAGAAGAAGAGGATGAGGAGGAAGAAGAAGAAGGAGGATCGGGACTCATGGAAGTGCAAGGTGAAAGGTAGTCTTTTGTTTGTTTGTTTGTTTTGGATTTAAGACAAGAAACAGTGTTTAGTTAAGAGGGATGGGGGACGTTGGGAATGTGGGGAAAATAAGAATTGAAGGCAATGGAGAGAGAATACAAATAAAAACGATCTTGCACCAAGCGGGGAAGGATGGGTCGGCCTCAAGCAACCTGGAAAGACAAAGTCGACGAAAACTGACAAAATACATGATTTTTGAAACAAAACCGAACTAGGAACACACAGTAACATATAGGTGAGAAAATAAACAGTTAAAACGGGACAGATAACGACCGGAAACTTAACTTTGAGATCGTCAGCAGAGAGCCCTGAAACTGAAAGACCCTGCCGTCGCTCCAAACTCAGAACCAGAAGTCGAATGGGACTTCCAGAATTCCTGAGGTTTCTGTTCCTTTGTAAATAAACATTTAAAGTTGCATCACTCTTTTTGAAACACCCTGTATTTCGACGAGCAAGCCGGCCCCAGGAGAACTTTTTCTTACATTGTGTGCAGATTTGTTTTGAAATTCGAAGAATGGGGAAACAAAAAATGAAGGTATGTGTGGAAATAACACTTACATGGAAACATTTTGCAGAGGTACCACATACATCTATCTATAATTCCAGCAGTGTGTGTGTGTGTGTGTGTGTGTGTGTGTGTGTGTGTGTGTGTGTGTGTGTGTGTGTATGTGTGTGTGTGTGTGTGTGTGTGTGTGTGTGTGTGTGTGTGTGTGTGTGTGTGTGTGTGTGTGTGTGTGTGTGTGTGTGTGTGTGACCGCTGTTTCTCGACAACCACTGCTCCGATCTAATTGAAACTTGCCAGATATATTGCTGGGGACCTGAGGATGTGCCTTTTCAAGGTTTGATATTAATTGGACAAGTGCTTCCCAAGTTATGGCCATTTATTTACCAAACTAATGACAAGACACGTTGTTGCGTGGGCGTGGCCGATGGAGAAGGGAAGCTCAGCCGCATTCGCCATTACGGGTTACAACGTATGGACTTCCGGATAATGATGACTTCGTGTATTCTAATAATTTCTCGATTTCTTATGTGCATTTATTATTAAACACAATGCCTCAAGTTATGATCGTTTTCATATTAGACGGTGCATAAATTTCGGTTACATCAGAGTGCTGGTATGCTCCGAACCAGGAAGTAAATTTTTTTTCTCTCTCTTCTCCTCTCTTTTTGTTTTTCCTTGCGATGACATTGCGAAAAGGTAAAATACGTTGGCGCTTATTGAATAATTTGGTATTAAAACTAAATTGCGAATAATCGTAACTGCGAATAATATGCGAACTTCCGGGCCACGCATGTACGGGCACGCGAGAGCGAAGAAACGGCCTGTGTGGTTGTTGTTTGTTGCTCGCGGTTTGAATATTTATTTATTTATTTTTTATTTTATTTTACGGGCACGTACAAGTACTGTAAATAAACACACACACACAAACAAGCAGATATATATATATATATAAGTAACCTGGACACCAACTACATCTATTACAAATAGGTGTGTGCCAAATAAGTGATGGTTGGGCCAGTCCGTGGACCTGTGACCCGACAATCGGCCTCCCAAACGTGAAAGCACCCAAAATCTGAACATCCCTCCCTCCCTCCCCCTTCTTAAAATCTCCCCAGATAGAGTCTCTATGGAAACAGTTATTTAATTTACCATTGCTTTTGTTGATGGAGGCATGGCCAGACCAAAACAATGTCACTCAAAAAAAAAAAAGAGTATTTTGGTGAAATGTTATTGAAATGGTCAATAGGTATGACTCGAGACTGACTCAGTCACACTCTTTCAATTTAAATTTTGCTCTTGAATGTGTGACAGCTGTAGAAGTATTGTCATTGGGGCACAGTGGAAAATTCAAAAAAGAGAAACTCCACAACGAATAAAATTGCTCCGGTGGATCCTTAAAAAACATCTGCTTCAATTGTGTCTGAAAAGACAATTGAAGCAGATGATTTTTTTTATCTTAAGGACAACAAATTCTGGGTTAGAAAACTTTTCTTGTCTACCATCTGGAATCAGGACTTTAATCCCTCAAAGACATTGCAAGTGATAACTGATAACGCAACATAAAGTTGGCCATGACGAAAAATGTGCTGTGGGAGGTGCAGCCCAACATGCACTCGAGGGTTGACCTTGTGCCAAGTGTTGATGGTCAAACAACGAGCAAGCCTCGCTGGAAATTGCATCGTCTTGAGACTGAATGGAAAGCTCGTAGCAGATGGTGCCAATGTATGTTTGTATGTATGTATGACTATGTATTGAAATTTTAAGAATGGGAAACAATGTATGTAGGGATGAACAATTGCACCAGTCTTGGTATTAGTGCAATAATTGTTCCTCTCAATGCAATATTTCACACACTAGTAATACCCGAGCAAGATATGGTGTCGGTGAATGACTTGCATGATGGTAGGCTGCAGGAGGGAACAGGCCGCATGAGATGTTTACCACATGTTTACCATGGGCTACCATATGAGGAAAGCAAAAGTCTACATTTGTTTTTATCGAAAAATACATGTATAAATACATACTGAGAATTGGCATCTTTTTGAATGAAGTATGATAATTTTCATTGCAAATGAGCATCACTCCAGGTTGTCGTTTCATATAGAAGTGATAGTTTTTGAGATACCAACAAAGCTTTACAAATATCGATTATCACCCTAACTTGGAGCTCCTGGTTTGTTTTTTGAGAACTGACATCGTTATTTTCCCACCCTCAATAGCCCGCATTCGACCTTCTCTTTGGTAAGGGTCAGTGGTTAAACCACTTGCACAATGACACGTGTTCAGGTGAAAATTTGAAGTCGTCTCCCCACACTCAGGTGTGGGGGTGAGTGGGGGGAGGGAGGCTATTTTGTACATGTGACCTGACCCTGGGAATCCCATTTCATCCCATTTAATTTCATTTAATTTCATGGTTTATTTCAAACATTCAACACTTGTAACAAGTTAACATAGCAATGAAAAATCATTTAGAGAGTGATACTTGGCGAAACAGAACGGCACTCAGTAGAGCGCATGCTTCCGCCAGACAGAACAGTTTGAATTTTGTATCCACTGATGGGTCGGATCTGAATCTGGGCCTTAAACAAAATCGAATCGGCTTGTTCTTGTCACCTCACCAACTCATCCACCAACTTTTGTCAGAACTCATCCACAACTTTTTGAGATATCATGCTGCACAGAGATTTTGGCCCCATCTCTCGATGGTGAAGAATCACTTAAAAATTAAATAATTCTCGTATCCAGATCTGGATTCAGATCTTCACCAAAATGGAAATTATTCGTCCTTGACAGACACACCAAACCTGTCCAACAAGTTTTGTCAGAATCCATCCATAACCTTTTGAGATATTGTGTTATTACATATCGTTTTTAGCCACATCTGCCAATGGTGAAGAATCACTAAAGAAATTCTCGTATCTGAATCCAGATTCCGATCTTCACTGAAATTACATGTTGCTGTCCTTGGTTGGTCACCTACATACACAAAAAAATTGAAAACGATTGCTTTAAAATTGTGGCCAAAGATAGTGTGACAGACACACAAGCGGAGAAACGCGACAGACCAACACACTTGGCGAAATTTTTTTTCGCCAATTAAGGAAAAATAACAAGATATATCTGTCAATAAAGTACTCAGTAGTTAAAAACTAAATTGCGTACATTTTTACAAGGAGTGACTCAAGATAACAACCAAACATTTTACATCGATTTGGGTGGAACTCAATTGTTTTCATTCAAAATCCGAACAAAATATAGAATTACACAATATTCCATCTCGTTCGAGCTCATTCCACAGAAGATCTGGGAGATTTTGAGTGCAATTCTAAGAGCGTAATGTGTCTCATCATACCCACTACATTTCGGCAACCACTGTCTGAACTGGAGTATTTTTTTTTTTATCATTTGTTTCACAAAAATCTGGGAAATTACCAGTCTGCATTGTTTCAGAATTTGTACCCTGCAGACACGTCGCTGATGCTAATCATAATTCTGAGAAGACAGACCCAAGATGATTCTTGTGACTCTTTTTCTGAATTCTTTCCAACTCATTTATCAACAGCATACTGCAGGAGAGATCTCACACAGCCTTTATGTATTAGATCATCAGACAAATTGAACTTTGGAAGCAATTTCAACATGTGCACTTTTGTGCAGTTTACTATTTGCTCAATAATGAATATTCTGAATGTGTAAGTTCCACTTCAAATCCATTGAAATAGAAATCCCGAAGATTTTAAGCTGTTGAACTTCCTCACGTCGTACGTACAACTTGCAAAATCAACTGTGGCATCTCGGGTGGGTTTTTCATCAAACAAACTTGCATGCAGGAACAATTTTCTCCATTAAATTCCATGTTGTTATTGTTTGACCAATTTTGAAAGTCATTGGGGACATCTTCCTGTATGTAGCTGGTACTGGTTTTTTGCCTCTTGAGTTTTCAACTCGACAACCATTTTTATGGATTATGTTTGAGTCAATCTTTTACCAATAGTGTTGTAATGCACTCCAGAGCATAGTCAGAATGCTCACATAAATTTTTTATCTTTCTCTCAAATATATTCACCCTTCATTTATTCTGTTAAGCTGAAGTTTGTGCGGTACCATCCTCCGAACAGTGAGGACTCAATTTACATCTCTATCTCAGACAATATTAACAAACTTTTAACCACTCATCCCAACTCCCTCTCTTCCTCGGGGGGGGGGGGGGGTGAGACCGGATAGGAGATGGTAGGAGACAGAAACACCTCTGACCTGCCTGTGGTGAGAGAGTCTTCTTCTTCTTCTTTCGGCTGCTCCCGTTAGGGGTCGCCACAGCGGATCATCCATTATGATCCGCATAGTGATTTGGCACATGTTTTATGCCGGATGCCCTTCCTGACGCAACCCTGGTCGCCTCTTACGACACAGGGATATGGTACACCTATTTTAACCGGGGTATACACCGGCCCAGTATACTGGTGCTCATTTCGCCGACCTCGGAAGGATGACAGGCTGAGTCAACCCCCTGGTGTATTAATTCAGTGGCCCAACGGGGCTTGAACTCAGGACCTCTTGGATCCCAAGCCGCTGCCCTAACCACTGCGCCAACACCAGGCTCCCTGTGGTGAGAGAGTGACAGGCCTAAAGACAGCCTCACTGCGGGAGATACCAATGATCTGAAATGCCTTTGTTTCCACAGCGTGAAGCCGAGAAAGGTGAGAGGCAGGAGCACCAGCCCAGGGAGGCCAGCTGTCCTCCATCAGGCTGCGGACAAAAGCTTTGTGTGTGGTCAGGAACTCAGTTGTGCTGAAGAAAGACTTTGCATGATGGACGGCTTTCTGGACCATGATGGACGATTGACCCAGTCGGCAACTGGTTTTGGAGGCCAGGATGGAAATGTGGTTTTCCCAGGAAAGATCATGGCAGATGGTGAGACCCAGAAGCTTGAATGAAAGGACTTCTTCCAGAACATTTTTGAGAAATTCGATGGGGGGGGGTCCAAACGGTCCTTTCGGAGAGACATAGTGAGAGTGTAAGATTTGTCAGGATTGAAAAGCATGTTTCATATGTTGGAGCAGTTTGTGATTTTATCCAGATCTGCAGTGATCGAAGAAGCTGCTGCTTGCCTGTCTGAGGGATGACAGATGGTACGGCAGAGGGTGGATTCATGAGGAAAGAGATAAAGAGGATTTTCCAGATAGTCTGACAGATCAATGATGAAGACCAGAAAAAGAACAGGACCCAGAACGTCACCTTGAGGAACTCCAGTCTGGACAGGAGGAGGGAATCAGAGAACTAAAATGAGAGAACTTTGTTTGCAATGTCCACACTTGATGGGATCATCTTGTCATGTGTGAGCATTATTTGTTCATTTTCAAGGATCAGATTTGGTTTGTGTTTCCATGATTGTTCTGGGACTAGGATGTTGAAATGTTTCCAGATGTGCCAGTGGATTACTCTACACACGCTGTCATGTCGTTCTGTGTACAGCTGTTCCGACATGAATTTTTTTTACATCCCAAGAGGAGGTTTCTGTTTCTTCCCCACAAAACCTGCATTTGTCTGATTGGCTCAATCCTGCCATTTTCTTGAAGGCACAAGTGTAATTTCTTTGGTCTTGGGCATTGACGATGACTCGTTCTCCATCCCAACTGATTTGACCTCTTCTTCGCCATTTCAAAGAGCTTTCCTTGTCGATCCCTGTTCTGCCAAGCTCTTTTTTACATCTTCCTGTCTTTTGTCTTTCTCCCATTTGTCAGAGTATATCTGCTGACATTTCTTTCTTTTTTTGTTAGCGCTGCTTGTTTCTGTTTCGTTTTCCTGTCTGGTATCCATCATTTGCACCTGTTTTTGGAAATATGTTGCTAAATTGATTAATAGTCCCTTCTCTGGTTTGTTGTTTTCTTGCTGTTGCACAAATATCATCATATAGTCTGTTGAGCTCTTCACATACTCTGCCAGTCCTACACATGTTGTTCTGTGCACTTGATGAAGCTCCATTAAACCTCCTCCTTCTCGTCTCGGTAAATACAACCGTGGTATGCATGAATTTTTGTCGAACATCTTGTGAATAGTTTGAAGTTTCCCTGTTTTTGTGTCTAACTTGTTGATCTCCAATTGTGGCCAGTTTATAAATGCACAGCCATATTGGAATACTGGCACAACAAGTTGATTTATAGCTTTGGTTTTGTTTCTTGGGGAGAGGGATGATTTCAGAATTGGTCTTGTCCTGCGTAGGTATGCTTTGCTGATTATTTTATGCATTGTTTTCTGTTGTACCTGGGGAATTTCTTCTCTTCCAAGGTATCTTTTTATAGTTTCTGGTGTTCATTTTCTAATTCCTGTATTGTTGTACTTTTATCGATTGAGATGTTGTCTGCTTTATTGTTTTTCTTTGTACAAATGTGCATTTGGCACATTTGTCAAGACCAAACTCCATTTGGATGTCCTGCGAGTACTGCTTTACTAGTTTCAGTTGATCTGCTAATTTCTTATCATTTGGGGCGAAGAATTTCAGATCATTCATATACAGTAGGTGTGTTACCTTTCTTGTTTCTTTAGTCGTTTTTCTGTGACATATAGGATTGTATCCATGCCCTTGTTCATTGATGAGGTTACTCAGTGTTACAAGAGCCAAACAAAACACGAGGGGGGTGAAGACTGTCACCTTGTAAGATACCACGTCGTATCTTTACTCCTGGGATTTCAAGCTTTCCTCCCAAGTAAGGTAGTCCCAGCATTGTGTTCCAGAGCGTCATTGCTTTTTCAATCAGTGTGACTATTTGGGGGTAAATTTTGTAAATTTGCATGCAATTTAAAATCCATGAATGTGGGACATTGTCAAAAGCGTTTTTGTAATCTATCCAGGCTGAGGATAGGTTGGTTTGTCGGAGCTTGCTGTTTTTGAGTATGGTTTTGTTTAACAATAACTGGTCTATTGTTCCATAGCATCCTCTCTTATATCCTTTCTGCTCTACCTATAAAGCTCCTTGTTGAGTGAGGTGGTCGTAAACTGCATCGGTGATTATACCTGTTAAAAGTTTGTATGTTGTTTGTCGGCATGTTTTTGGTCTATATTTGATGGGTGGATGGGTTTCTTCAGATTTTGGGATTAAAAGTGTTGCCGTCTGTGAACCATTCATCCATTGGCTTTTCTCCCTGGATGAGTTCATTAAATGTCGAGCGTACTGAGGGTGGAGAGCAGTTAGTTGATTTAACCAGAAGTTTGGAATCCCATCCAGGCCTGGGCATTTGAAATTCGGTGCTTTGCCGAATGTTTTCTATTTTTTTTTTTCATCAATTATCATTGGGTGCATTTCATGTAGATGTTGCTTTTTCTTTTCCAATTGTCGTATCCAATCTGCTTCCTTGTTGTGTTCTTTTTCATTTTCAAATCTACCTTTCCAAAATTTTTTCTAGGTCCTCTTGTTTTTTCGGGAGAGTTGTCGCACATTGTTTATGTTTCCTTCGCCCTCCGTAGAATGGGTTGTTTTCAAACTGAATATTTGATTTCTTCTGTTGTTGGCCTCATTGTTTTTTGTTTTGTTTTTTTGTTATTTACCCAGCTATCTGTTGTGTTTGGAGTTTATTATGGGCAGCTAATGGTTGAAGTCCGTTGTTTTCTATGTTGTTTTTTTTGGTTTTTGTCTGATTCTCTTTATGAGTCTCAGACATCTGTTTCCCTTCTGTTTCCCTCCATTATTCTATTTGTCCTGTTTCCACCCTCAGTTGGTCTCTCTGCTTCTCAAGTCTCTGTTTCCACGGTGGTGTTTTATTTCTGGTGAGGTTATCAGATCTATATTTTTGTGTCGTTGTTTACCTGTCATTTTCTCTTGGAGATACAGTGCTGCTGCAAAACTCACATCGTTAATTTCTCTTAATTATTAGGTGATTTGGGGAGCATTTTAATGACTGCTTGATTTATTCTCCTTACTTGTATCTTCAACTGTTTATTGTTGTTTATTCGGTGGAGATGTGGGCTTTTCTTGGGTGATATGAATTTAATTTCCTCTATTTTATTGGCGAGCTCATCTTCTAGTCTATCTGTTTATTGTCAACCTCCTCTTCCGCAAATTCATTCTGTTGTTGTCCATTATTCTCCTCATTGTAATCGATCCTTGTTGTTGTTATTTGTTTTGTTCGCAAAGGTGTTATTTGATCTGAGTTAGTAATTTCTCGTGGATCTTTCTCGAGAGGTGCTGCTGCAGCATTTCCTTTTGTCATTAATTGGTCCTGTTGTGGAGTTTACAGTTTTGTTTCTCGATTCAATCCTCCAATCTGTTGCCCAATTTCTGTATCTGTTATTGTGATTAAATTTGAAATCTCATCTGTTTCTGTTTTCTTCTTTTGTTCTATTTTCTGTGTAGCACCAGGAAGTTATGTTGGTTGTTCATTTTCTTTTGGAAGTTTGTACTCTGGGAATCTCATCCTTAATGTATATCCTGTCATTCTATTGTGGCATTGGTAGCAGGTCACCATTTATCGGTGACCAGTCATTTCTTATTGCTTCTTCAGTTTGTTCATCTCTTATTCTTAGTTCCTCCTTTGTGAATATTTTCTGTTTGAGGATATTGTTTTACTTTGAGTTTATTGTTGTCCTATTAAAATTACCTTATCAGGGCATAGTTATCGGATTATAATCTGTTCCCAGATGTTTGCACTTTCTTTCCTCACGCCTTTTCATCTGGCATATTCCATTGCCCAAAATTATGTCCATTTTTCCTTATTTGTCCAGATTTTCTTTTTGATACCGATTTGCTCTTCTGGGGTCATCTGATTAATGTCTTCAATTGCTTGCTGTCTTGCTTTGTCAGTTATTTCCTTTATTCTTTCCTGGGTGAAGTATCTTTGGATCAATGAAGCTACTGCAGTGAATTTTGTGAACGGAACTCTTTCGGCCTTGGCTGCCAGCTTTGTTCATTTCAATTGGTTCATGAAACTTTCTCCTTTACCACTAGTCCCCCATGCTTCATGTACAGAATACACTTTGCAATGGAGGATGATTTCCTTCTCCTGTAAGCTCCAGCTCTGGTCATTTAGTCTTTTTACGATTTGTCTGGAGCCTCGTAGCTGTTGGTTGTAGAACAGGTGACATCTTTTTAGCTCTTTAGCTTCCTCAATCGAGAAGGTACAGTAATTATCCTTTTCAGCACACATTAGGGCTGCTCGGCGCGGCCACACAAACTTGTGCATCTGCGTAGGAGGGGCCTGTGTCCCTTTCGTCATTTTCTGTGACTGATTGTTATTGTTTGGCGTATTTTTGTTGCAGCCAGCCATATTGCTTTCCTCAAGAGGTCATAGGTCCTCGGCTGCTTGACAGGGGTCACCAATGGCACTCAGAGAAGTCGTGCCCAGAAGATATATGCCAGGGTTGTGTGTGCCTGCTCACTTTGTCCTCACTGGTTTGCTAATTGGCTTTTGATCACTCGGGATCACTCACAGAGAAGGTATGTACAACCAAACCCCCAGTCAGCTTGTCGGTGTGTCAGTCGGAATGTCTCGGGAAACTCCGCGGCTCATCAAATCTCTGCACCATGGCACCAGTCCGTTCATTCTCACAGAGACTCATTCTCGTTCTCACCGAGGCTCCGTCTTAACTCTTTGACAATCCCCAGCCACGTACCAGTCACAAGTCCTGGAATTATCATGCTTATAAAGCTCCATAGGGAGGCATGGTTCTGGAGCCTGCCCCCTTGGGTGCGGCTTCTACTTTGGCAAAGCCATCTCCCCATTGCTGCACTCCTGTTGCCATGCTCCACTCATTGGCCAAGGGAACACCAGACCAGACATCCTTACCCAGTCTAACCATTAATACAGGACCAAACCTGTCCCTCCATGTCGGCTGTACATCAGATGACTTCACTCTAAACAGTCATCATAATATTGGAAATGCTTCTAAATTCTCACCACAAATGGAATGGTGATAAAGTCTTAATTTTGTCTCTCACCCACCATCCTCATGAAGGTAACAAAATAGATTTGTGGTTGGGCAAATGAGAGCTCAGGACGTAAACCCAAGACTAGAGTTGTGGATCAAGTGTGAAACGAGGACTTCAAGGTGGGGAGGAAGCTGAGGGGTTGAGTGCTGGCTCGGTAATCTGTGCTTTGGCGCAGCTGCCCAGAACGAGCCAATGTTTTTGCTATACCTTGAACATGAATGTTACTTTGTGCATGAGCACAGCTATCATTAAAGAGCCAACAAATGTGCTGTGCCTTGAGCATGACCATCACAAAAGAGCCAACAATTATGCTTAGCCAGTCGTTAGTGATTTGGTTCACTTTTTAGCAATCCTGCAGGGACGCAATGTACGTATCAATGTACCTGCAAAATATCAAATCAAAATGAAATTGAAATGCTGTGTGGTGAGCACAGCTACTACAAAAGGAGCATCGACTTCATCATAAAGTTCCACTCAATCAGGTAACTCACCATATGTGGGTTATGAGCACCATGCTTGGCAGGTGAGGCCCAAGTCTTCCTCACATGGACTCGGTTCCCTCGACCCTCCTCCAAATAAAAAAATATTTTCTTGGTTTGGATTACGGTTTAACTGTACCCATCAATGGACGTTACACTACCTACCTATATTGTACAGGTAGTGTAACGTCATGGAAAAGTACAGTGTAAAAGTAAGAAAACGAATTTATTGGCTGCATACACCTGAAATGTTGAAAGAAAATGATGTGACGTCATGTGATGTTAAAGTTTGATCATCTTTGGGTTCTGCTCCTGTAAGCCAATCACACCCAATTGTCAACTCTGTGGCTGCATCGGCAGGTCATTTCATCATACACTTCACACCAATCAAAGGAAATGTTGAGCCGGCTGTTCCACCCGCAACCACTTAATGTATGATGTGCATGAACAAACCATTTGGTATCTTTTCAACGAGGAGGTTTGTGTGACTGATTCAATGATTAAATGAACTCTGCTTCCAGGTTATCGTTAAAATACAGCAACAATTACTCTCGACTTCACCAAAATGGTGTGAAAAAGCGCTTTTCGAAACGATGACAAGACATCAACAATTGCATTTGCAAACATTTGCAACGGAATGAAATATGTGTCTGCACCACACTCCCTCCATAAATTGTGACCCTTTTAAAATCAAAACGAAGACACTGGACCAATGGTTACATGGGGAGGAAAAGTAGAGAGGGGGAGGATGGGGGTGTTTCAAGTATGTTTGTGCCAAGTCTTGTTGGGATTCGTTAAAAAAAAACAACAGAATATAAGTTCTCATTGAGGACACAGCTTTCAATCACACCTTCAAAATGGGATGTGTCAATTTTATATTTTATTAATAAATTTAATTAATATATATATATATATATATATATATATATATATATATATATACATAGATGTTGGAGATGGTAAATATATATAAACACTTATACCGGTATGTAATTCAAGGTGGTATGTTGGTTGTCGAGAAAGTAAAAGTATATATCAATTAATAATTAATTAATAGTTGTATGTTGGGAGTGGAGATGGTAAAGTGTATATAAGTAAATAAATGTATGGTATATGAAGAGATGGTAAAGTGTATATAAGTAAATAAATGTATGGTATATGAAGAGATGGTAAAGTGCATATAAATATATAATTAACTTATAGTTGTGTGTTGGGAGTGGAGATGGTGAAGTGCAAATCAATAAATAAATAATTAATGGGTGGTGGTGGTGGTGGTGGTGGAGGTGGTAAAGTGTATATAAATAAATAAATGTTTGGTAGTGGAGACCTAAAAGTGTATATAAATAATGAATTAATTTGTAGTTGTGTGGATGTAAAAGTGTAAATAAATAAATAATGGTTCCCAAAAACATACACACATTTGCACTGTTCTCTCCCATAATATTTTTTTTAATTGTCAAAATTCGGAGGAAAATATTACTGTGCGTCCCATGACTTTTGGCTCCAATCCCGAAATCATTTGACATGCCTCCTGGCCAGATGTTGTTCACATGTGCCGAATATGAAAGAAGTGCATCCAGTCATTTTCGAGTCGACGAACGGACAACACCCAAAGTATAAGCCTCGAGTGTGGTGTGTGATGAGCTGTTCGGGTTTGCCCCATTGGGGGCTAAAATTAATTGCCTGACATGTGAAAAACCTTAATTTTTTTTAACCAATTTGACTTTTGTAAAATGGAAAAGGAGACACCAGAGTAATGTCAACCTGATTTTTACTGCAGGATGTGCTAAGGTATCATTTTGTGCCAATTCTTTTCTGGACCGGTTGAAATATATACCTGGCGAGACAAAAACCTTAACTTTCCATCAATTTTGACCTTTAACCCCTGTGTATGATCCTGAAAACGACCTTAATCAGAAAAAATTATTAAATATTCCCATCGGGATCACCTGAAACTATCATTGTGCCCAATGTAATCTCAATCGACTCTAATACAAGGGAATGGTGAGACAAAGCATGTTGTCTGAACTGTTTCATATTTGACCCTGAAAATCGGAAACGGGGGTCAAAATGGAGAAAGACAGGTGTATTGGGGTGTGTTGGGTCAAGTATGCCTCCCGAGATGTGGAATTTGTGGATTGGCTCGGAAATGAAGGAATGGTGTGCGATTATACTAATTGATGGAAAGAAACGAGAGAAACAACATGTCTTGATCCCCCCCCCCCCTCCCCTGCTCTCCCTGCACGATTGGGATGTAAAGGATTTCCATAAATCAATGGTCACCTCTCGTCTGTTGAATATTTTACAGTTGATTGGTTTGTGCGAACGTTAGTCAGTTATTGTTTCGATTACGTCACTGTAAACCAAGTGTACATTATCCATTTTGATATAATTGTTTCTTCGAAATTATAGTTAATAGGTGTAGGTGTTCCTTTATGCTGCACATATATATATATATATATATATATATATATATATATATATATATGATTTGTTCATTATTTAAATAAATTAAATTTATTTATTGTTATTTCATTGTAATTTTTTTTTGAGCTTGCATGTATAATCCATTTATTTATTTATTACTTATCTAAATATTAAATATCTACATATTTATTTATTATTTAATTGATTATTAAATATCTTAATTTTTGATTTATCTGATTATTAAATATCTATATATTTATGATTTATCTGATTATTAAATCACATTTTATTTATAATTTATCTGATTATTAAACATCTATACATTTATGATTTATCTGATTATTAAATATTGATACATTGTTGATTTATCTGATTATTAAATATCTATACATTTATGATTTATCTGATTATTAAATATCTATACATTTATGATTTATCTGATTATTAAATATCTATATATTTATGATTTATCTGATTATTAAATATCTATACATTTATGATTTATCTGATGATTAAATCTCTATACATTTATTGTTTATCTGATTATTAAATATCTGTATATCAATTTATTCTGACAGGATGGTTGAAGAGGTCGTGTAATTATTTTAGAAGTCTTGCTTGGTTTCGTTTCCTGACGACATTATTATTTCAATGTCCTGTCTGTTCGTGTTAGCCGGTAAACGTTGATCCCATGGATCACGGTGTCTTTCCTTTCGTGAAGAATGGGTAAGTTAACGTTAGAACCCTTAACCCAAATCACCTTTCAGTCGAACGTCAGGGCTGGCCAACCGGTTCGTGAGCGACTTGGGCCAAAAAACGATCCCGGCTGACGACATAAGTAGATTAGGCCATTGAAGAATCTGGAATCGTACGTGTGTGTGTGCACACACACACATAAACACACCGAGCTATCGTTATTCGTTCATAGTTATGTTTTCACGTTCTTTCTCTCCCGTTTGTTTGATTGTGCCTCTAAAAGTTTTTGGGGGGTTTTTTTGGTCGTTTTTGCCATTGATCTCGCCAGGTTGGAACCTTGTTTCCCTTGGGAGTCACAAAGCCCGGTGAGTTAGTTTATCACTCCCCTGCCGGCACACTTGTGTCGCATACGGGTTCCATTTGAGTTAAACAGTGACACTTGGGCACGGCCTGGTTAACCATCAACGGGAGCTGTGCGTTTCCCTCCCAAAAGGTTAGGCACAAACGTTGCATCGCGACCCGGTACACTGCCCGAGACACTGTACCTGTTGTGGTCGTCAATGGCCGGCACGCCCACTCAACAAACAAACAGTAGATGGAAGCAGGTGGAAATGACAGTTGGGGGTGGGAGGAGTGTGGAGGAAAAAAAGGTGTGACTGTATGTGAGACACAGAGGGATAGCGATGGGCAAGTGAGGTGCGTGAGCATCAAGGTGGAGGGGATGGAGTTAGTGCATGAGGGAGGAGCATCGCGACCCCACCAGGTGTGCCGCCCAATGAATTTCTGCTACGTCTGCAGGTGAGCCAATGGAGCCAGGATGCGTGCGGCATTTTAGGGATGGGTTTGTGTAAAAGGAGAGG
This sequence comes from Eptatretus burgeri, assembly GCF_056783735.1. Taxonomy (NCBI): domain Eukaryota; kingdom Metazoa; phylum Chordata; class Myxini; order Myxiniformes; family Myxinidae; genus Eptatretus; species Eptatretus burgeri. The sequence goes on along the minus strand of NC_140964.1, from coordinate 123,550,140 downwards.
GATAGAAGTAAGTGGTACAGGGAGTGGTTGGACTGTGCAGAGTTCAGTGCGCAATAAAAACGTCCATCTCGTGAGGCCTGGTTGAGAGACACAGAGAGAGAGCGGACATCTTGAATGCGGAGAGGAGCCAGCGAGTCGGGGGGTCCTGCGCTGGCAGGCCAAGACTGCATAGAGCAAGACTACGGTTGATTTAACTGCATTTTTGTAAGGATCTTGCTCGCAAGACGTACGTTGTACTGTATATTGGACAACTGCAACAGTCGTTGGTATATATCAAAATAAATTGCATGCAACGACTTTTTTTGACCTTAGACATTGGACGCTTCGACAAAAAGAAAACCCCCAACAAATTCCCCCTTATTTGAAAAGTCAATTAATTTGATTTCATTTCTGTTGTAACAAACTATTTGTGTTATAAATTAATCCTTGAATAACAGCGAGCTTGCATGTGCTCTTTTTTTTTCTCCCTCCATTTAACGACATTTTTCATTAGTCGTTATCGAAATCGACATTATTTGTAATATTAAAGCGTACATAAAGTAAGCAAATTGGAACTGATATTTAAGGTGTTATTATTTGAATAAATTTCTTTTTGAAACTGTTTGAAGATTTCATATTGTATTTCAGTGGAATTTGAGTACTTTTTGGGGGGAATTGGATTGCAGGTGTGATGTACAGCTACAATCACAGGTGAAGACTTATTTTTGTGCTTTTTGTTTTTTAAATATCATATTGTATTTTATTGATTTATTTATTGCACCAGCTGAAATAGTTACATCATAAGATCTATCATTACATTTGCAACAATAATCACCCATAGAGTTGAAGAAATTGAGGTTTTTTTTGTTTCATAATAATAATAATAATAATAATAATAATAATAATAATAGTAACACCACCATTCTTTTAATGGGATACACAGTAAGATTATTTTGTACAACAAGATCACTTTGGCTCAGGAAAATTTTCTAACTACTTTTTTTTTATCTACTTTTGATAGTCATAATTATTTTTTTGGAGAAATTGTGGAATATCCCAGTTAAAAACGCTCGACTTTCCTCCAGGCCAAGAGAAGTTTCACCGAGCGTTTGTAACGTTGATGTTCACGACGGTTTACCTGCAATCAGATACCAATATCGGATGTACCTGAAAAACGAAATGCTGGTTTTTGACCCACGTAGCCTTCTCACCTGAAACCCCAGATTCATGATTCTGCGAACCCAAGTTTAAATCTGTATACCTTTTGAAGTTGTCCATTGTATATTAATGCCCTTACAATTTGTGTTAAAGTACCTTGATGTTTGCATATGTCTTTGTCTTTGCATGTGATTTATGTGCAATAAGTTTCACTTTTGGAATTGGATCGATTGTAAATGTAAACTTCAGTGGTTGCCGTATGTAGTGCTCTCGATCATCACACCTTCACTGGATTTCTCAAACTCGCACGTAATTTGTACTTTGTGCTTTGTATTGCATTTGCTTTTTCAAATGCTCTTTTTGGAAGTTTTCAAAAGTGTCATGACTTTTGTTTTTGGGCCCAGCTGATTGTACCATTGCTGGTCCCAGCTAGATTATAACGGTTAACCCCCTTCGTCCACTTCTTCCTGAATATCACTTGTACATCGTTATATGTTCCGCATTTTAACTGACGTTACTGTATTTGCAAGTTGAGTTTCACAAGGTCAAAGGACTAGGATGTGCACACTGCATGCGCTGGATTATATAGAGTACGAGTTTTTTTTTATTCTAAAAGGTGACTTATTTGGGGAATTTTACGACCTAAGATCATTCTTTTTGCCCTTAACACTTTTCTTCCCTGCTCCACCTCCCCTCGCCATTCCTTAAACCAGAGACTATGGTCTGATAATTTCCTTTACAGAAAGCCCCCGTAATCTTGTTGGCACTCTACAGCCGGATGGGGAGACCTTTTGTCGACTTTGGCGAAGGAAGTGCCCTCTCGTCGCCGCATTTGTAGCAGCGCCCAGACCCGCCTCACCGCACCACACTAACCTGTAATTTGGGGGTCCAAGTGACTCGCCCCGTCCGTGCTCTTTGGACAAATCGGCCCATTGATGGCCAAAAACAATGGGACCCTCTCGGGTTTCGCTCGGAGCTTTATCTCACCAATGTGAGCTAGTCGGGCCTGGTTTCAGCGAAAAGCCATAAGCAGCTTACTTCTCCCCCTTTCCCCCTGCCCCCACCCCTACAAACTCTCTTTCTCCAATGTTCCCAAAGTGTGCAGAGATTGCAGTGTTTAAAATAGAAAAGTTGTTTTGCACCTAAAATTGCCGCCAATTCCACGACTGAACTCGCCAGTTTATGGAATGCATGCCTGTCTTCAAACCTTGCACTTTGGTTCATGGTTTGTGCTGGGCAGGTCGTGAACAGCGACAAAATAAAATGGTGGAAAGAGCCTCAAGGGTAGAGGAAGAATAAAATAATCGATCTGTACAAAACACGTGTTTGGTGATCGGGCCACTCTCTCCCCACCGACCTGTCAGAACTGATTGTACCTTTGCCTGCGGGCGGGCTATCTTTTCATCTCTACCTGTATTTGCCGACCTGTTGCTGGTTCCCAGTTGCCATGCATATTCTGATCTTGTTGGGTTATCTATAGCCTCCTGCTGGTACAAGGTATAGTGTGGCAGTTAAGCAGTTTATTATATTTTTTTTTTCCAGCAGTAATGAATGTGAGTACGAGTTTGACCGTATGTGTGGATGCACTTTAGTGATGTGCGTGCCCGAGTGTAATAAACGACTCGTTCAGGCGTGTTGGGTAATTGCTGGGGATGCGTTTGAGCAGCTTATTAACGAGGCTGTTTTTTTTATAACTTTTTTTTTTTTTTTTTTTACTCCACTCTTGTTAGCCGAGCCTTAACGAGGTCCCGAGCCTCGGTATCCCCTTCCACGACAACGTGCACGATCATTATGCTTAATGAGACCCTCAGGTGAAGCATCCAATGAGCGCAGAGGTTTATACCTTGTTGGTGGGGCAAGATTAATGATATCTTTTATCGATGTGTGAAAATGTTATGAACACTGGTAGAAAAATAGGTGAGGGTGAGATTATATATATATATATATATATATATATATATATATATATATATATATATATATATATATATATATACCATATTTATTTATTTGCACCAGATTTATTGAAATATTATTTAATGAAACCTCTCCTCCTGCAGCCTACTGTCTTTACATCAACACTGTGCCATCATTTCCAATCACATTTTATTCCAAGACCTTTGTTTCATAATTATAATTATTATATGTTGTTTTACCGAGGTTTTCAAGCACTTTTCTTTCTTTATTGCTTCCATCACACAAACACACACACACACACACACACACACACACACACACACACACACACACACACACACACACACACACACACACACACACACACACGTTCCTTGGGTCAGATTTTTTTGGGGGGGAATTGCATTGGTTTAATGGTCTAAAGCTGACAACACGTTTCAATTCTGAGCCCCTTTTGAGGAGAATGCCTGTATAATACCCCAAAGAAAGTTTTCAGGTGAATCATCCCATGAAGCAGCTCAGAAACTTTGTTGGATGTGGCTTTGAGAAGTATGGGTCCAGCGTGGGCGTTTGCAATCCAAATTCCAGAATGTGTGAGGTTCAGCTCGATGCAACAGCTCTCAGCAAACGGACCGTGTCATGACAGGTACCATCTTGTTCTGGGACACATATTGAAGTGCAAACGCTGACGGCGACTGTGCCTCGGAAAGCAGAAGGACATTCTTACAGAATTTCAAGTGAATGAGTCCAAAAGAACCGACTTCAGGGATGGATTCCGGTGGGAGGGGGAGCGGTGGGGATAGGAGTGGGATTCAAAAGTTCGGACCAAGTCCTGACACAATCACGGCCCTCTTGTTTTTATTGAATCATTATTTCTCCTTTACTTTTTTTTCAAAATAAACTTAATCATGAAATCAATTTTTATCGTCGTGTTTTGCAGTCAAATTAAATATTCCTGGATACACCCCAGAAATTGAGTTGATGACGATCAGGAATTTTTGTGTCTCACAGAAGTCGAAAAATAAATCAAGATAAATTACAGCAAGAGGCTTGGAAGGTGAGATTGCTTGCTCGTAAGTGGGTTTGCTTGGTCTTGTTGAAAATCAAATATTCCCTGTTCATGTATCTGGTGTGGCAAGAAAGCAAATGAGCAGACAACTTGCTATCCAGAGAATTAAGAACATGTGATCTCAATCTCTCTCCTATTTTTATGACTACGTGTGAGAGTCTGAGGAAGGGAATGTTATGAAGAGTGGGCAGGGAATCATAGGAGTCGAGAAGGTGCATTACGTGGGGAACAGTTAAAATGTGGCCATTTTTATTTGCACATATTGATGGCCCTATAGACGCATGAATATGTAGATGAAAAGACTGTGAACCAACCAACATCACTCCCCACACTCTCCCCCCCCCCCAACCCAACACTTGTCCTCAAATTTCCATTCTGCCCTTTTACTTTTAATATCATAAGTTTGTGCATTCAAAGGAGACAAGCATCTCATGTGTGCTTTTTGATGTTACAGTGATACAGCCACCATTTGTCCTCCCTGAAAGCAAACAAGCTTTCGCAGAATGAAGATTGTTTTAAGGCTCTAGCACAGTGTTCAAGAGAGTTTCACTAAGACCTTTCAAGTGAGTTCTGAAGGCTCGTGGAGTGCATGGAAATGGCACAATGCTTGTCCATCGGGGAAGATGTGTCTTTGGGAAACCGCTTCCATCATTCCGGGCGGTATTGGGTAGAAATCGATTCTAATACTGCCTGGTAATGATGATAGCTGCTTTCCATTTGTCATCATGCACTCCCTTGTAACTGCAATTGAATGTAAGTACCAGAGTGCAAGGTATTTTGTTGATGGTTAAGCCTATATTCGTTTTGTGTTCACTTAAAAATTGAAGGGCACATTTAGGTCTGGTTGCTGTTATTATAACCTAATTTAAAAACTGATTAAGTGCGACTTTTTTATTATGCTCTTGTTTCAAATTTCAAAGAGTTCCAATAATATTTTTAAACAAAAACCCAACCTCTCCAGCCCTTCCCTAGCCACCATGCATTCCCTAACTTGGCCTTTCCTCCACAGCCCTTCTCTGCCTCCACTTCCTCCTTTGCCTCTGCCTCCCCTTTCCTGCATCCCCTCACCTCCTCGTCCCTACCTCCTCTCTCATTCCTTACCTCCACCTCCCCTCCCCAGCCCTTCCCTGACTCCTCCTCCCCTCCCCTTCCCTGACTCATCCTTCCCTCCCCACACCAGCTATTCCCCTTTTCCCCTCCCCTCTCCAGCCCTTCCCTTCCCCTTCCTTCACTCCCCTTCCACTCCCCTCCCCTCCCGAGCCATTCCCTGCCTCCACCTCCCCTTCCCTCCCAAGCCCTTCCCTGCCTCTGTCTTGCATCTACCTCCCTTTCCTCTCCCTTCCCTCGCCCTTCCCTGCCCTCCACCTTCCAGCCCTTCCCTGCCTATGCCTCCTCTCCCTTCCCCAGCTCCTCCCTTCCCTCCTCTCTTTCCCCTTTTATCCCCAGCCCGTCCCTGCCTCTGGCTCTCTGCCCTCCTCAGCCCTTCTGGGTGTCTCGGTCTCCTGCCTTCCCCAAACCTTCCATGCCTATGGCTCCCCTGCCCTCCCCTAACCTCCACAGCCCTTCCCTGCCTACACCTCCCCTCCACCACCCTTCCACTCCTCCCCTCACTTTCCCAGGCCTTCCCTACTTCTGACTGCTCTTCTCCACCAACCATTCCCTACTTCCACATGGCTGTCCCTACCTCTGCCTCCCCTCCTATTCCCTCTCTGACCCTTCCCTTTCTCTACCTGCCATCCATTCCCTAGCCCTTCCCTGCCTCTGCCTCCCTTCACCAGCTCTTCCCTGCCTCCACCTCCCCTTGCCAGCCCTTTCCGACCCCCTCCCCTCCCTATCCTCTACCTTCCACACCCCTCCCTCTCCACTTCCATACCTGGCCTCCATTCACCTTACCTCGCCTCCTCTCTGCTTCCCTTCCCACCTCCCCATCCGCTCAACTACCCTTCCAGCCCTCCTCTTCGTTGCACCCCCGCACCTGCCCTCCCGTACGATGCATCCCCTCCCCACCGACCCTACCCTCCATTGCACCCCTCCATTCTCCTCCTCCCTCTCCTCCTTCCATACTCTCCACGACACCACACTTTCACAGCTCCCCACGTTCCCACATTCTCCATCATTCAAGGAACGAGCAAGGTTATGTTGGTTTTTCTGTGCTTTGCATGATTAAGTATTTATTGGTACCTTTTTTTACTTCTTTTGATGAAGCAATTTGGTTTTCTTTTCATTTTATATTTTTAAACACAAAAATGGTTGCAGTTGTTAAATTACTGATAACCACAGTGATGGTCATGTTATAAGTGATAAATCGAATTTCAGGATAAGAAAAGCATCAATGACTTCAATCTGCAACAATCCATGGACTCGTGATACTTTGTAAAGTTTATTCTTGTCTCCTGAGCTATCCTGATGTTTCATGTTGGTGGAATGAAGGGAGAGGGAAGTCAGGGGGAGTTCCCATGGCAGAAAATCTTATTATTTGTAATCTGTCTTTTAAGTCTGAGATGTTGGACATGAACTTTGATTTTGGTGGCTGAGTAGCATGTTTTAAATATGTTTTCTGGGGTAGTGATCTCCAAGCATGCATGTCGCTGTCATCAAATAAATTAATTTGTTTTTGTTTCTGTGATTCATGTGAAACCAAGATGTCCATCGAACCGGACGGTGGATTGCAAGACATGTTCACACTGATTGTCATGAAAGTTTGTTACCCTGAAGAATTTTAAGTATAATCAAATAAAGAGTTATTGGAACCATTTACACCACCTCTTGTTGCGTAACGATGCACAAAAGGCGTGTCGCAACTCACAGGTAACGAGAAAGGTGAGTTTGGCCAAATAGGCACGGAAGGGAGATCACGTGATGGTGACTTTGCATAGGTTGCGAACGTCTCTTGTTTGCTCTATGGGGAGGGGGAGGAAGTTGCTGAAGGTGTGGTAGTAGAGACAGTGTGCTGCGAGACATATAAGAAGCCTCTCGGCGAGGAAACCTCTCTCGCAGTTGTTTCACTCCTGGACACTGTATGCATACACCTCGCTACTTCATTGGTTCGTATTTGATAAATTTGCCTCCCTCGACGATTTTGACTGAATTTGGCTTTTTTTTAACTTTATGTTTCTATGAAGCGGTTTCCTTGAACTTTTGAGCATTTATGGATACTTGAGGAACTCGTGAGAATTTTAGTATTTTGTTTAAAGAGAATTTATGATTTATTTGTACCTTTTTTTAAAAATTTTATTTTAGTTTTTTTTTTGCATACCAAAACCATTGTCTCCCCACCTCCCCCCCCCCCACCAAGTATGTTTAAGGAAGGGCGTTCAAGCCTCGACAATAGCAACTGCGTTCAATCTTTTTCTTTCTTTTTTTGCATCATCAAGTCTGGACTCCACAAGATGCTTGAACAACATCTTACCTGGCAGTGCTGGATGTTTTGTGGAATTCTAACACTGTCTGGTAATGATGTTCCTCGAGTAATCCTTATTCCTCTGCAGAGTGATGACGAGGCCCATCAGGATGAAAGCCGGATGTCTCCCATGACACTATAAACACCATTGGGGAAAAAACGAACTTGTTTCATGGTAACTGGTGAAAGGCTAAACTCTATAATCCCTGAGGTGATAAACTAAACTATATAATCTATAACCGGTGAGCAAGGTGATTATAGTTGGTTTGGGGAAGGAGTGCAATAAGTCTCTCTCTCTCTCTCTCTCTCTCTCTCTCTCTCTCTCTCTCTCTCTCTCTCTCTCTCTCTCTCTCTCTCTCTCTCTCTCTCTCTCTCTCTCTCTCTCTCTCTCTCTGTCTCTGTCTCTGTCTCTGTCTCTGTCTCTGTCTCTGTCTCTGTCTCTGTCTCTGTCTCTGTCTCTGTCTCTGTCTCTGTCTCTGTCTCTGTCTCTGTCTCCGTTTCTATATATATATATATCTGTCTCTCTATTTCTCTGTCTCTCTATTTCTCTGTCTCTCTATTTCTCTGTCTCTCTATTTCTCTGTCTCTCTGTCTGTCTCCGGAAATGTGGCCGGCATTGTTTCCGACGTTATGCCAGATTATCGTGACACTTATGCAGTGTTATTTTATTATCAATTTTTTTTAAAAAGCATTTATTAATGTGGAATGGCTGATCCTCAAAATCAAACCTCTGTTCATCCCACATCTCCTGCCATCGCTGTGCAAATATTTGAATTTTCCACTTAACTCAGGAAGAGCAAAGTTTACCCCCAAAACATGTGGGTAAGTTAAATGCTCGAGTTATGACTGATAACGTGTAGTTGGTGTGGGACTCACACAGCCATAAAGGGCGATAATCAAGAGTTTCTCGCCATGCAAGTATCACACCCTTCCAGTTCATGTACTGTGTGGTGTTCCCAGGCGTTTGAGCTACAATCTCACTTTAGCCTCTCAGGGGTTCACTTTGTTTACTGGATATGACCCCGCAGCCTGAAGATCGACATTCTCTTTCCCCTCACGGATGCGTGCAGTCGTTGCCTTTACCAGACAAGCTTAGATGTCACAGTGAAATCTCTAATACTGTCTGGTAATGTCGTCGAAGGCAAGCGGATGGCATCTTCTATACAGACCTTCAACCATTGTTGGTGGACGGTTTGTGATAAACAGGCCCAAACATGACTGTATTGCTCAAGATCACAATTCTTATACTCGTGGCCCATTGTGGCATTTAGTAAAATCCTTGCCCATTGTCAAAATATCAATTTGATTTATATATTTTTAATTTGATAGTGAAGCTGGCTGCACCATGATCGGTACATATTTTACTTCAATCTCAGTGTTCGTTGTAATAAATATGTTCTTTATCAATATGGTTTCTACATCTGGGCACTCTCAAATTTGTTTTAATCTTTCAGAATTTGATAGTTTTGACTCAAACAAATGACCTCTCAAGTCACCTGGTTAATGGTATATATATATATATATATATATATATATATATATATATATATATATATATATATATATATATATATATATATATATATATATATATATATATATATATATATATATATATATATATATATATATATATATATATATATATATATATATATATATATATATATATATATATATATATATATATATATATATATATATATATATATATATATATATATATATATATATATATATATATATATATATATATATATATATATATATATATATATATATATATATATATATATATATATATATATATATATATATATATATATATATATATATATATATATAATATATATTTATATTGAAGACGTTTTCTATTTTTGAAAGTTAAACTGGATTTAAATAAAATGATTTAGAATAAAAATGAAATCGGGAATTTTCCAAATTCGAGATGTTTTCTTTTGTTGAGATTAGCATCTCAAGAGTTGTTTTTTTAAACTATTATTAAGCTTAGAATCTCTCAAGGCTTAAAAAAAAAAATTCTGAGTGAATTTTCATCAGATTTCAGATTACTACACGCATGTAATATGACCTTTGAAATCATTTCAGCCTTTATTACATTTTATCTGCTGTTCTGTTTGCTAAACTTTGAAAACGAGAAAGTCTAAATGAAAGTTAAAAAAAAAAAAAATGTATATATATATATATATATATATATATATATATATATATATATATATATATATATATATATATATATATATATATCAGCAAGGAGATAAATTTGTCATCGACATATAACATGTGCAAAGAATTGTGGATCACCTCCCTACACCTGCACTATTCCGTCCTCTCCTCACAACTTAATATTTGAACCTTCTGTACCCCTCTCTCCACTCGTCACTTATGTTTTTTAATATACCTCACAACCCACATCGACATCTTTTCCATTGCCTTATACTGTAAAGAAAATGTAGATAAGTTTACTTTGAAGTGGGTGATATATTGTGGGTGGTAAGTTAAGTAAAAGGAAATGATTTGACCAGGGAAGTGCTGTGGGTTTGGGAACTTTAACGTGAGGAGGAGAGGGTAAGACAAGACAAGACAAGATGAAGGAAGGAGAATGTATGGAGACATACCTCATACACAATGGCGGTTCAAAAATTCCACCATTTTGTGCAATTTTTGCACAACCCATAACATCCCCTGTTGACATTTTGTGTGCAGACAACAGACGTTCTGATACTATTAGGTGATGCTGAACTACAGGTTTTACAGGAACCGTTTATAACAGATTATAAAGTGTAATTTTCTGGCAAAATATCAAACGTTTACTTTTCAAAAAGTTGTCACTGAAACATACAAAACATATAAATGAGTGTTGAATAGTTTTTTTTAATCTTTATTCCCATGTTAATCAACAATCATTGAAGCTTGCAAATATAGGAAGATAACTGCAAGATTATCCTTAGATATTAAAATTGAATGGGATTCAAAGTTGAGCTGAAAATGTAAATCAGAACACTTGATTCATTCTTCATTCACGGAGCTTTTATGGCCACTTCTTATGAAACATTTCAATTTGCATTCCTAGGTCTGTTTGCAGGCATGACATGACATATTAACTGCTAATTAAAAGCTTGTTTTCACTTCCTGCAGCAGTATTGTGATCACTTTGATAAAAAAAAATGTCTTAACTTTTGCCAAAGCTTGGTTTTTTTTATTATTACCATTTTTTTTTCGAATGCACTGTTTTTGTTAATTTTGCAGTGCAATATCACCAACAAAGTTTAATTTTTGGCCATGGAATATCACCAATAAAGTTTCATTTCAATCACCTCTATTTTGAGTTTTATTTCTCGTTTTAAAATCTATGGGACTGGAGAATGGTTTGAAGTGCATTTGAGGAAGATGAAGAGGAGGGATTGTCCAAAATGCCATAATTTTTATCCCACCATTAATTTGCAATTGATCACTGGTTTTGACACCCATACAAATTTTTATTACGGATCCTAGGCATCAAAAGGCTACGTATATCAAACAAGAAAAAGAGCAATCAGAGATTGCAAACCCTCACTCGTACTTCTTTTAAATAGTTTCTTTTTTCTAGGTTTTCAGCTAAATCCAATATGGCTACCAAACGATGTGACCTATGATATCATATGTGTGAGTTTTGTTCCTCATGGATAGGCAGTCATGTGTGTAAAGTTTCGCCTCCATCTTTTCAGCCATTTCAGAGAAGAAGATTTTTGAAGGTTTAAAAAAAATCAAAACAATATGGCTGCTGAATCACGTGACCGATGATGTCATCAATAAATTTTGTGAACCATTTTATCCCCAGATGACCCTCAAAATTTTTTATACTGATCGGATGTAGTGTTCTACAAATGCAATTATGACATCATAACGAAAGCAAGCACCTATTATGTCATAAAAAATCACACTCATTCCCCACGTGGAGTACTTGCTATGTGCCAAGTTTCAAATTTTTCCTTGTGGTTTCAGAGATGCAGAGGTCCAAATTTTTCCCATTTTTTCCAATATGGCTGCCACACCACGTGACCTTTGACGTCATAAATATCATTGAAGTATTCTAGATGAGTAGTCACACCAATTGTGAAAATTTTGTCTCAATCCGACAAGTGATGGCAGAAAAAAACACGAAAGTTCTGTGCAGACAGACAGACAGACAGACAGACAGACAAACAAACGGACCTAAATGCAATACCCTCTCCGAATCCTTTGGCGAGGGTAACAAACAGTTTCAAATGGAGCACCTTGCCATCATTGGAACATTAAATTGCGTCAGATGTGGCAATAAATGTGAATTGTTCCTCCCAGCTTGCCGGCTCGATGACAGAAGATGCCATAAGCATTTTTTGCCATCTCCATCCCCACCTGCAGGCACGGGCAACTTGCTGGTGTGCATAATATATGAACAGCCTCCATGGAAAGAAACAAAAATAAATCATGCAAAATGAGGTTTTGATTTTCTGGCACTCAAAATTCTAGAAGTAAAAGCAAAAACGAATCAAGAAGTGTTTTCCATCGACAGGAGAAACGGGTGAATGAATGAGCAATTGATTGAAACTTTTGAAGCAAAACAAGATTCTGCCATAAGTATCTATGCAATTTACTGAGAGGGGAAAAAGAATCATTATAGGGTGACTTTGCTAATTTTTCCAGATGGCCAAAGGAAATAAATAATGTTTAAGTGTACTGAATTGGTCATAATGGACTGCAGATATGCTAGTTCAGTAGAGTATCATTGAAGAACTCACGCGCTGATGAAAGGGGATTGCTCTGATGAAGAAGGATATATTTTTATTTCAGAGATACAGAGGTCCTGCTCTCGAAAGGGAAGACCCTCTCGAGACCAGGCCCGAGCTGTTCCTATGTTTGGCACTGAGTACCCCGGAAGCAGTGGGGAAAAAAGAGAGCGGCACCTGTATATGTAGAAGAATTGTGTTACTCGGCTGGTGGGTCACCCAGATAGCTCGGATGGCAGAGCACTGGTATGGTTTTTCACATTTTCCACAGGACCTGGGTTTGATTCATTAAATAATTTTTCCCTTTCCTCAAGATATGCCCATTGTGGAATAATTGATAGAACTATATGACTTGTAAACTTCCTGCTTTCGTCAAAAGGTTCCCTTAAATTCCTGTGCAAGTCATGGTGGAACTCTTAAACTCAATGATGCATCATTCAATTTGGTCGTTATGATGTGAACATGCATCTTATGCTATCACAGGTAATTAAGAAAGGCAACAGGTAGGATTCCCTTGATTTAAATGAAATTTGGGTCCCTTGTTAAATTAAAGCAGTTTTCAAATGCAGTAGTCCCACTCTTCCCTCCAGCACTGCAAGTTCATAGTACACTGTAGTCTCTAGTCATCTTGCATCCTCCATCACCTTGCTGCTCCATGAGGCGAGACCTTTATTATTATTATTATTATTATTATTATTATTATTATTACACAAATTAATGTAATTTGGCTTGTGTTTGCAAGTTTCTTTGCTGGCTTCTCAAGCATACATTTACAAACATGGGTTGCACATCCAGTGGTCACTATCATGCACTTGTCTGCTTTCAATTGGGCATATGAAAGGGCCTCTTCATTTTTGAGCAGCAGGTGGGGAGAAAGAATGATATCCTTCATAAGAACATGAGCATTTAGCCCCAAAAAATAAGGTTTTGTTCTTTGTCTGCAAAGCAGGGCAGTGAAAAAGCATATGAAAGGAGAGAAGGTGAGGATTTTGGGTTCATGGTAGAAGTCAAGAGAGCCAGCACTCACTAGCTTGGGAAATGAAGGTATTGAATAATTGGTTTCATTTTGAGGAAAGACAAAAAGATTTAATATGAAGCCATATCTCGATAGATGACAAAGGGAGAAGAGCAAAGGGGTATGATGCGTGGCTGCTTATTTCAGGAAAGAAAATTAAAATGTTCAGTTTTAGGAATTTTTTCAGAGTTTTAACTCATCAGTAGAAAGTAAATAAAATAAACTTTTACACGTCTGGAAATTCTTACAGAGTTTATTGAATATATTCTTCTTTAGGAATCCAATGGGAGCATTGACATTATTGGCACTAGATATTTTTATGTCAGAAATGTTGCCAATTATTTAAAAAATTTTTTTACTGTTATCAGTTTTATTAAAACTTTTTTCAAGAGAATTGCTGCTTCTTGCAGTGTCGGGGTCATATTAGGATTTGAAAAGAGCAGGCCATTGAGTACTTGATCTCTGCACAAAACGTTCGATATCTTCCCTGATTCAAGTTCACCAGATCACCAGCCCAGTTTCAATGATGATGCAACTAGCCAACAGAATCGCAGTTAATATATGCTCATAATCTCAGTTTTTTTTAAAAAAGATGTGGCTATTTACTATGTAATGACATCACGTAACAAAGGTTTCCTTTTCCTTCCGGAAGGAAGGGTTGTCTGTTTTTAAAACTGTGCACCAAGTCACAATTTTGTCAGATCAAATAAATTAATTTATATGTGAAGCTATTTTTTTGGTAAACACCTGAACAGTAAAGGAAGGTTTCCTTGGCTTCTACCAAATGATTGGCTAAAGGATGGAATTTAAATACATTCAGCAGTTTGTTTATATAGCTTGGAGTAGAGTGCAACAGCTTGGTGCAAAGGTAGTGCATTTACCTTTTAGCTGTCTAGCCTTGGTTCCTAACTCAACCATAAACTGTCGGATTGCAGCTTCGCACGTTGAGTTACATCACAATGTGTGTGTCCCTTCAGATGGACGTCAAATGGTGGGTGGGGGTGGGAAAGAAAGGGGGGTGGAGGGGGCACAAAACGACAGGGAAGAATACACAAATGGCGGGCGGGGTGAGTGTGCAATGATTTTATGGAGGGAGCGCAGACGCACTAAAAGGGGGAGGGACACAAATGAAAAAGGGAAGGACACAGACATAAAAATAATGAGGGCCACAAATGCATAAAAATTGGGGGAGGGGGAGACAGACACAAATATGGAAGGGGCATCAAATAAAAACTGGGAGGGGGCGAAACACAAAACCAAGAGGGGCGCCATGCAAGACCGGCATGAGGGGTGACACGCAAGACCAGGGGGAGGGAGTGTGACATGCAAGACCATGGGAGGAGCGACACACAACACTGGGGGGAGGGTGACACGCATGACCAGGGGGAGGGGTGACACACATGACCGGGGAAGAGGTGACGCACAAGATTGGGGAAGAGGCAACACACAGGACTGGGTGGGTGGAGGACGACATACAAAACGAGGGGGGGGGGGGACACAAAACGGTGGGGTGAGGGGGTGACACAAAACTGCAGGAGGGGGACACAAAAAACGGCTGGCTTGGGGGTTGCACACAAAATGGCTGTCGGGTGGAGACACCCAAAACGACTGGAGGGTGGGGAGAGACAAATCGGCAGGGGGAGGGGAGACACACGATATGACTGGGTGGGAGTGGGGAGAAACGCAAAATGGTAGGGGGGGGAGAGACACACAAAACGGCGGGGGGTTGGGCAGGGGGAGGACACACAAAATGGGGTTTGGTGTGCAACACAAGAGAAAGGAAGAATAAAGTAAACTTAAAATATTTTGGAACATTAATGAAGGATACTCAGTTGAGTTTATTAATTGTTGGGAATTTCCTCCACCTATAATTTTCGAGAACATTCGGATGAACCTTGGACCCACTTAAAACCCAAGCTGGCCATCGCCCATTCCACGATACTTTAGAGAATTCAATAAATTGTGCAAAAAGGTCCAACCTCCTTTAAACACTCAATGCTGCTCAATCAATGCCGTAATTGGCTACAACTGTCTTCACAGGTGAGATCAAACATGAATCGCACACATTATAAATTAGTGTCATCACCACTGCCACCAGGGCACAATGGAGGGGGGAATACCAACATTGGAGAAGAAGTGAGAGTGATATCAAAGGGAGGGCGAGAAGGACACATGGGGATGAACATGCTCCACACATGCTGGATGACACACAGCAAGAATAGAAAGGGAAAGGCAGGGATAAAACAGAAAATATATAAACCAAGTAACAATAAACAAATGAAAGTCAGTGAAGGAGAGGGGGAAATCACAATAACGTGAAAAAGGGGAATGCTTGGGAATGGGGGTCATTTTGGGTAGAAGAGATCATAAGTATGGATGGTGAATGACTTGAGGTAGTGGTGAACAGTTGAAGAATTGGACTGAACAGACTGGGGAAGTTGATCCACAGGTAAGAAAAGAAAAACAAATGAGTGAAGGTGAGCAGCGAGCCTGGATTTCGGGAGGTTAACACGAAAAGGGTTACTGGCAAACCAAGTGCGCCCTGCAGAAACCTCGGAGAGACAGAGCCAAGGTTGGCACCAAAAAGGAGGTAGTAGAATACAAAGGCCACCAACCTGTCTGTGATGCAAAAGTAACAGGCCTCGATGCTCAACTTTCTCACAGGAGATCACAATGCTTTTTTGGGCCTTGCTTTCCACAGCGTAAAGAAGGGTGAAGTGTGACGAAGGGATGCCAGCCCAAAGGGGAGTTCAGCACTCCATCAAGCTGCAAATGAAGGCCGTCAAAGTTGATAAAAGTTTAGACTAGCCAAGGAAAGACCTTCCGCAATGATGGATGTCCAGTCAGCTGCTGGCTTTGGAGGCCATCTTGGAAATACTGCCTGCCCAAGAAAGATAATGGCTGATGGTGAGGCCCAAAAGTTTGAGTGACTGAATCTTTTGCAATGGTTTGTTGAGGAAGTAGATGGGAGGATTTGTCAGATGGTCCTTTTGGAGAGACAAAGCGAGTGTGTGGGATTTGTCGGGGTTGAAAGACATATTCCAAGTGTTGGACCAGCTCCTGATTCTGGCAAGGTCTGCCAAGAGGTAAAAGGGTGCTGCCTTCCTGCCAGAAGGATGAGAAATTATATGGCAGAGGGTAGAATCATCAGCAAGGAGATAAGCAGGATTTTCCAGGGAATCAGAAAGGAGCAGTTGGGTAGATCTGAGTTGGGGGTGGGTGGGGGGGGGTACAGAGAGTGAGAGGTTGGGTCCACACACAATTGAGGCATTCAGCCTTCTCATGAGCAGAGTCAGCTGTGGACTCAATTGAAGTGAGGGAAGGGATGGAGTAGGAGAATACATCAGAAACAAACTTAACAAGGTGCCATCAGGTCTGAATAAGGAGACAATTTTGAGTGTTCAGCCTTGAGGTTGGCCAGATGCTGTTTTCTGGTTCTTCTGAGAGTGGACACACACTTGTTCCAGCCTTTTCTCAATGATCTGAGGCTGCCTTCTGTTGGATTTGCCATCTGGGAAGAGAAGTCATGTTGTTTGAAGGCTGCCTCACTACAGGATTATTTGTACCACGGGTGAGAGAATAGGTATGATAACTGTGGATGAGATGGTAGAAATATGTACTTAATGGAAAACAAGCCAGGAGTTGGTTTAATAGTTAAGGCAGCTGGCTTAAGATCTGAGGGTCTTGACTAAAAGCCCCTCTTTTTCTCAACTGAATTAACATCAGGTTGGTTGACTCAGCCTGTCATCCTTCCGAGGTTGGCAAAATGAGTACGAGCTTACTGGTAACAGGGGGCATTGCATCAGTGGCACACCTACACCCCCAGAAAATGATGCAGCCAAGCAGCCACAGGCTGCATATGAATAATTAGATAAATAAATGGAAAACAAGCTTGTGTGTTAGTATTCCCAAGCGGTATTACTATCAGGAGAGATGGAAATGAAGGAGCAGTCTTGACATTACAGGGCAGCTTGCAATTTCTGCCAGTGGGCATGTGAGCTGCCAGTCTCGACAGCGCTGAGGCATGAGCTCTCTAACAATAACCAAAGAGATGTTGACTCAAGTACATGATCAGATGAAGCAATTGGAGCAGAAGAGGAACAGGAGACATTTGTCAGAAAATCCATCATTGCCAAGTCCAGAAAGGACAACATGCCATTGGAAGGAATCCGGGTCGAAAAGTTCTCTGATTGGGTGAGGTCCATGTAGTTACATAAGTCCTTTGCTGCAATGCTATGGCTGAATGAAGAGGTACCAACACCCAGCCAATTGGCATGGTGACAGTTGAAATCGTATATGAGGAAGAGAGAGTTGGGATGGGTGGTTAGTTATAAGATGGTCTATGTGCGCAAAGAGGGAGATGTAAATCGAGTCATCCCTGGTCGGGGGGATGGTTCAGCACATAGCCAAACGGGAGGTGGTTTCAGAGGAGAAAGTTCAGCCAAAGGTATTTGTGGGGGATAGGCGATGGAAGGCAAAATAGCAATACATGGACTGAGTCCTCCATTTTGATTATGATCCAAATCAGTAAGACAGGTCCAGATGGACATGCCCATCATGTGGCAGGCTGTCCATGAGTTCCTTTCAGTTTGGATGTTTGAGTTTCTGAGGTCTCTGGTGACTTCATTGCATTGCAATCAAACCCAAAATGAAACAAATCAAGGCTGGCCAGTTTCTTGCCAGCCTCATTACAAACATGGAGCAGAGATTGTTTACAACAGGATCCACAACCACCAGAAACCAAGGAACAGCAGTTAAGAACACATCGCAGTATTCTGACTTGCTTCAAACATTTGAAGTTGTTGACCCAGCTTACTGGCCTGAAGGAATGGATGAGCACAATGGTGAAACCCAAATCAAACAGCTTGCTTACATTCTAAAAATGCAACTGAAGGGTTCGGGGACTATCAAGAGAATAGCAAAGTTGTACCACGTGGCCTGTTGCATCTTGGTGACATCCTGAACATTATTCCTGTGAGTTCTGCTGAATATGAATGAGGATTCAGCCTGATGAACATCATCACAAATCCCTTACAGAGCAATCTAACGCTGGAGAATGCATCATCCCCGATATTCATCAATTTTAATGGTCCTCCATTGCAGAAATGGGATCCCAAAGAGGATGTTAGGTCTTGGCTGAAAAGTCACAGGGGTGCCACAGACACATGCACATGCCCATGCCAAGTACTTTCGAAACAGAAAGACGTGGAAGTGCGATGGAAAATATAATAACTATTGCTATCCTCACTGAGTTACTGTTGTTACCCCGTGGACACGAAGTGAAAAGAGGGGTTAAGCGATTGGTTCATGTCCGTCTCTCTGTCTATCGGTCTGTCTGTCTGTCTACAAATGTCACTTTATGATCAAGGAATAACTAACATAAAATTTAATGTTACGTTTTAAACCTGAATTGGAGCATCAGTAGGAAAACAAACTTGCCGTTTAACGTTACTTTGTCTCTGAATTAGTCCTGATCGCACACGTGCAGAGAGGAGTCAGATAAAAAAAAATTTACTCTGTCTACCTGTCCGGCAGTCAAACAATGTTGAAAATCATTCCAAACATGAAAGGTACTGTTTTTAAGGACGTCATAAAGGACACAAACAACAGGCATGAAGAACTAATGGAAGGTGTGAGATAGGGTGGTGTTGCGTCAAGGTGTGAGATAGGGTGGTGTTGCTTCCACTGCGTCAACGTGTCAACATAGGCAAAACGGCGGTAAATTCCAGAGTTAATTTATTAACATGACTTTTACAATCTCATAGTTCGCTGGAGATATTGGTATCCTCACTGTCCCGATTCTTGTATGTATGTATATATGTATGTATGTTCCCGAAATACAGCCAAAACGGGACAGGATAGCGCAAAAATTTTATGGCCACCTTACTCGCCATTCGCCTGCGGTGCGCAGTATCAAGTTTCGTTAAAATCGGGCAACGAAAAAATTATAAAAAAAAATCAATTCCCGATTCAGTCAAGTACTCTTCGGGAGTATTTGATCAATGCAAACAACCTCAGCGGTATCGTTCGCTGGAGCTATCTTTTTTTTTCTTGAAATGATTTTTTTCATCAACCGCATCACAACGGGAACCCAATGGGTTAACGGGTCATCTAGTATGTATGTATGTATGTATGTATGTATGTATGTATGTATGTATGTATGTATGTATGTATGTATGTATGTATGTATGTATATGTATATATATATATTTTTTTTTTAACCACGACACCACGACATGCACATGACAAATTAAGGTGTTGGAGACAACAGAAGGTCAGGGGTGCCTTAAAGCCCTTCCTGGAGTGGTAGAGTTTGCTGGGCCTTCACCATAAGGAAAGTGGGGTCTCACTGAGAATTTCCTCACGTGATGGTGTGGGTGGCCACTCGCAGCAGCAATTTCTCACCAAGCTTTCCACCTGGGTTTGAATCGGTTGGGGCTGCTCTGGCAGGCGACTTGTTTGTCCCAGCTGCTACAATCTGCAGAAAGACAGAAAAACAGAAAAACAGACACAAGAAAGACTGTGAGACTAACATGAATAAACCCCAATAAACATTTATCATGGGTCCCACCCCACCACCCAAAGACTGTCATATATTATTTTGTCACAGGAGTATCATAGCATTCTAAGGACTACCCAGTGTTATCGTGGTGTTTTATAAGAGTACCAATGCACCCGACGATGGTGTCATTGCCTCGTGCCAACCTCATTGTGTCTCACGCAAAGATCCACCACCTGACACCGATTGATCTTACATTGTCATGCTCATGCAAGTGGGAACTCAAAATCCTCCAATGACAGTGTATATACAAACGAGTAAGCTGTAAGTGCTTGTGATATATCACCATGGTTTTTTTTAAAGTTGACCACAAACTAATAGTTATAAAAAGCAAAAAAAACAATTTAAAAAAACCCATGCAAATAAACAAGAACTGACGTTTCCAATAAGATTTGACAAGATGGGTGATCCCAGCCATTGTTCTCCAAAAGAGAATCCTCTGCCAAGCATCAATGCAATGCAGCCATCACTGACAATATGTGCCACCTGCTGGCATGGTGAACTTCTGTCTGCAAACCTTGGCAATGAGCCTCCACATGCATCTTTCAGGGAACATGGCTTTTCGCACATAACAACAGCTCCATTATTTATAAACAGTCACAAAGAAGACAGCCCATAGCGATTGACGATTCCACCACAAGTACATCAGTCGTACCCTCATCTATGAAAGATAGTGTGTCTCGAATATAATTTTCCTTTTTTTTTCCTTCCTTCCCTTTTTTCGCCATTATATTTCCACCTTCTATCATGTATCCTCAACCTCTCCATTGTCTTCGTTTCATGACTTACTCGTACAATGACATAGGACAACTCGAAAGGTCATTTGGCCCAATACCGCTGTTGCACACCTTCATCTTGCACCATTATGTTTCATTGACTCTTCCCAAACAAGAAGCATGATATATGGGTGTGAAGCTCCAGGAGTATAGAATGTTGTACACAGATGCAGTATACATTCTTGTCAATGCGTTTCGGCTTTAGGGGAGCAGGGCATGTGAATGAAGGGCTGTACAACAAATGAGCTTCCAGAGAACCTTGCAAATCGGGGTGCAGTTGTCTACATGGTTTCTGATAAACAAGAGTGCAACACCAGAATTGCACACATAACACGCTTTCATTTTGCTTGTAAACAATTTATGATACACACATACTGCATGCAGGTAATTGATTGTGTTTTGCATATCAGTGGTGACCATGATCTCCTGGCCTACTTTTCCCTGATCACTCCATCATTATTTTTATCACATACAGTATTCATGGCTTGAATTTAGTTTGTCGAGCTCGGATTTCATTCCCCTTGACACGATATGAATTGTCTTTACAACACTGGAATTAGTTGTTTTTTTCTTTAAGGAAACAAGCTTTTTACCTCTTTTTACCTCTTTTTACCTCTTTTCCCTTTTTTAGTATGCAAGTTGGATAAACAAGGTGTGTGTGTGTGTGTGTGTGTGTGTGTGTGTGTGTGTGTGTGTGTGTGTGTGTGTGTGTGTGTGTGTGTGTGTGTGTGTGTGTGTGTGTGTGTGTGTGTGTGTGTGTGTGTGTGTGTGTGTGTGTGTGTGTGTGTGTGTGTGTGTGTGTGTGTGTGTGTGTGTGTCCGTCCTCCATAACTCCAAAACCATGAAACCTATCAGCCCTAAACTCTGCATGCACATGAAGGGAACTGCAAGGTAGTGCACGAATGAAAAGTTAAACGTGCTGACCCTCAGATGGAGGTTAAACTGGGCGTCACATCTGCCGGAATTAGTTGATGGACTTTAATAATCCCTACACTGTGTCCTTGGTGAAGAGTAGGGGAGCTATCCACGCCATCATAGTCAAATTCCAAATTACTGGTCAAACTTACAGGGGGGCACTGCATCAGCATTACTGCCACACCCTCAGTCAATGATGCTACTCGCAGCCTTGTGCTGCACAGGGAAAAAAGATGAGCAGACCACGATGTATGGTGTTTTATTGTAATAATATTTGAATTCATTGACTCTGAAACTTTTCCACACAATTGTGAAAATGTAAAAACAAGCAATTTTGATCCGTACACTGATATAGTTGTTTTTGAGAGTGTGTTCCGATTATCCTGCAACCAAACAGATTTTAAATATCTTTTTCACATGGTTAAAGATATGTGGGCATCTCTGGAGTAGGAATATCAAACAATTTACATGTTCTGGTCCTTGATGGAAAAAACATTCAATATTGTCGACCCAAAAGCATCACAATAATATGTTCAATTTTGTTGATATTTATGTTCAATATTTTACAGTTTGATGAAAGAAATATTTGTCTCTAAATATGTGCTTAATTGTGGTAGTTCAATGGATGTACGTTAGATCCCAGGACAATGTCGGGTACCTTTGTGGGAGCCCAGGCAAAAATGCTGCAGTTAGTACTGTAGTATATGAGAGTTGTACTCTCATATACTATAGTTGGTAACAGGTCCAACTACAGTAGACTGCAGATAATTACGATAAGGAAGGAATGCTATTTTTGCCTCGAGATGGAGGGAAAGGGTGGAGTTGGGAGGAGAGAGGCGAATGGATGGAGTGGGAGTCTGGAGGGAGGGACTTGGGGTGGCAGGAGGGAGGGAAAGGGTGGCGGTAGGAGGAGGAAAGGCAAGGGGAGGGGTGGGAAAAGGGACCCGGCATCACCCCACAATGCCGGGTACCTTTGCTCGTATATATATATATATATATATATATATATATATATATATATATATATATATATATATATATATATATATATATATATATATGTATATATATATATGTATATATATATATATGTATGTATATATATGTATGTATATATATATATATATATATATATATATATATATATATATATATATATATATATATATATATATATATATATATATATATATATATATATATATATATATAAATAAATATATATGTATATATATTGTTGCGGTCTTCGCGCCCGCCGGCGTGCGAACGGCCACGTAACTCGAATCGCGGCGCGTCGCCCACCGGACGGACAATCCAGTCGTGACCCTCTCGGACTAACGCCGGGAACCAGTCACGGGTGGACCTTTCGGTCTCACCGCGATCGAGCCAATCAGCCCCCGCGTGGGATAGGGTTGCTCGCCAAATTCGAACTACCTAAGTACCCACGCGG